>NC_084893.1:15220570-15520570 GCF_958979055.1 Alnus glutinosa | reverse complement strand
ATTGATTCTAGTTAACAATCCACGTTGTCAACATAATGCAAAGTTTTCTTAAAATAAATAACACGTGTTTACAATTGAAGGTTATTGGGATTTATAGATTAATTTTAAAATTCAGTTTTTTTTTTTTTTTTACCTCAATAATGTTTTAAATATTCCGGAATTTTCAAAAAAAAAAAATTTAATTTATATTTTAGCTTGTTAAATAAAATTTCAATTTTAACTTGAAATTTTTATTTAGGGTGGAATTAAAATTTAGTTGATGATTATTAAAATTTATCTATATCCCAACTTTGAAGCAAATTTATTGTTTATTTCTGCATATTGATGTTAACGTAAAGTGAAGTCTTGTGAATGAAAAATGCTCTTATTATGGCATTGGAGATTGAAACATATCTCCATAAAGAAAATAAAAGTCGTTAAATAATAATTTACTGACTTTGGTCTTGTGTGGACTGCATAAGGGAAAACATACCAACAAGACTACTAAAGATGCCAAAGAGAGCCTTTTGAGATTCTTGAGATCATGTATATTGAAAGGTGTTGACCTTTTTCATATTCATTGCCTAAATTGTCAAAGATATTTTTATCTTATTTAGTGATGACCATATAAGGTTTATGTATCTCTATCTTCTAAATGATAAATCTGAGGTATTGAATGCTTTCAATACTTATAAGGAAGAAGAAGAGAAACAACATGAAGATCATAAGATCTAATATAGGCAAAAAGTATTATGGTAGGTACACACAAAAGGGAAATGATTAGTAATACTAATCTACTATTACCTTTATAGAGTAAAGCTTTGAAGACCGTTGTATATATGTTAAACAGGATTCCATTTAAGGTTGTCCTTAAGACACCTTTTATGAAATAGATGGAAGCCAAGTTTAAATTATTTACACATATTGGGTTGCCTTACTAAAGATGGGATTTACAATCCTCGCCTAAGGAATTTAGATTCAAGGACAATTAGCGGATCTTTTATAAGCTATCTAGTAAACTATAAGGGGTTTTAGGTTTTATCATCCTTCATATAACTCTAGAGCTATTGATTGTAGAATTTCTAAAGGATGTTGAACCTAGTGGGAGTGTCTATCCTCAAAAGGTTTTACTTAGAGGAAACACAAGAGTTGACTGAAGCTCCTTCATATGAAGGATGGTTGATTGTACTTATGGAAGATCAATTGATTACCCTAAGCTACAATCAATTTTAGAATTGTCAACTAATGAAGAATAGGTTTAGTTTGAATACACTTAGACTTTGCAAAATGCAAAGGAAGTAGAATTAAGAAAATCCTATAAAATAAGGAGATTAACAATCTCTAGTGATTATGTTGTATACCTTAAGAGTCTGATTTTGATGTCGGACCTAAGGATGATCCAAATTGTTTTCACAAGCCATGAGTGGAGATAACTCCACAATGTGGTTCAATGCCATGATGTAAGGGATAAATTCATAGCTAAAAAGTCAAGCTAGACTCGGAGCCAATGGTTTTACTCATACGGAAGGCATTGATTATCATGAAACATTCTCTCCAGTGTCTAAGAATGGTTCATTAAGATAATCATAGTATTAGCAGCTCATTTTGACCTAGAGCTACATCAAATGGATGTGAGAACAACTTTCCTGAATGGGGATCTTAAGTAAAAGGTTTACATGAAACAACCAAAAAGTTTTATAAATAACAGTTAGAATGCTTGCAAATTAAATAATTATATTATAAGGCTGTGATAGATCTCTCATTGGTCATATACTTTTTACAAGGTTATTGCTTCATTGTTTATTGAAAACCTTGTTAATTAGTATATATACCTTAAGGTCAGTGGGAGTAAAGTAATCTTTCTAGACCCATATGTAGATATTATTTTTGCAAGTGGTGATTTAGGTTTGCTACATGAAGTTCCTTTCACAAAACTTTGAAATAAAAGATTTGGATGAAACCTCTTATGTGTTTTGACATAGAGATTCACTGAGACATAAAGAACATTAACATAATTGTCTCGGAAGGCCTACATTGAAAAAGTTTTGGGAGGGTTTAGAATGAAGGATTTTGCACCTTTACTAGCAACTAAGATGGACAAATTCAATATAGATTATTGTCCCAAAATGTATTGGAACAAGGGCATATAAAAAGTCTTTTGTAAGCATCTGCATTATGCAACCTAATGCAAGCGTAGGCTTGCACTACACTTAACCATTAGACTGACAATAAGAATACTAGGTAAATAAAGTGCAAAAAAAAAATCTTGCGGTATACGCGAGGTGTGACGACCCATTTTTTTTTTTTTTTTGTATAAAATATTTATAAAACATAAAAAGGTCATCACAGTGGCACGACTACGTGTCGCTCAGCCAACATACATACATGCTCCATATCATGTACCTGATATTCAGAGTAATACCTAACAGCGGAATAATCATAACGTTACAACTCATAACGGAAAGCATATCTAAATATACATGTGGTCCATACAAAAGAGCCATATATTTGTCTAACTGTTTAAGGCTTACAATTCCACTAATGCAAAAGAATGGCTACACAAAAGAATATGTGACACCTACGTCACTAGCAATATACAAAATACCCCAAAAGAGTGAACTCCATAGTCCAACTCAATACGACTGTCGCGGAATGCTTCGATTGTAATATCCCAAATACGCAGCTACGGGGTCCTCCTTTAAGTCAGGTGTACCTGCAGTCAAATGGACATCATCTATACAGTTGTGGGGTTTGCCACATCCGTATAGGTGAAATGATGAGTTCACCACCTCAGTGATATTAAACTAACTTTGTTTTTGCAAAAAACCAACTTTTCTTTTAGTCTCGCGTAAACTATAACAGCTACCAATTTATAACATTTTGTTTGAAAACCCCCATAGTTGATATAGCAAACACCGACTATCAGAAAACATTTAAAACATACTATGTAGTTGGACCCATACGTAGAAGTTCCATTGGCATGGAAGCAACCACGTATAAACCCACCTACAATAATACTTTTATGTTGGTAGCTCAAATGCACATAGGTCTAACGTTATTAACTGTGATAACACTGTGCCTCAGGGCATTACAACTTCATGTCAAAGCACATAGTTGTCCATGCAGTTACTAGAGTAAGACTCTGATATCCAAGCACTTCTTACTGATGTGCAAAGACAATCCATCTACCTACTCCCAAGCAACACTGATATTGCAACCAATAGCGTCAAAACCAAGCACACTAAGCTTAAAACATGCCATCTCGCTCTTTAGTACAAGCTTACTACCATTTTCCGAACATGGTTAACACAGAATCCTAGGGCATTACAACTTCATGTCGAGCACGTAGTTGTTCATGCGGTTACTAGAGTAAAACTCGGGTATCCAAGCACTTCCTACTGACGTGCCACAACAATTCATCTACCTACTCCTAGGACACTGTATTACTCATACCGAACCATGACAGTATTCTTGTTCATCCAAGCTCAATGTTATAAAATTATGCAACTAGACGATAACAGTATACATAAGCTCTTTTGCCATTAAAACTCTTAGGCATACTAATACGTCTAGCATAAAAACTATAATATTCTATATCATGAAAACATAACACAATTTAAACAATGGTATGCATGCTTATGATGGTCCTTTCATTCCTTGTGAGACTTCCCTTCCTTTCCATTCTTTGAGGCTAACTCTTCCTTTCATTCTTATGCTCATGCTCATGCTTTATGCTTTACAATTCAAACTCTATACTCCTATTCTTTACAATTCATGCTTTCTTCAAATACGATAAACCAATCAACATGTAATTTTATCATTCTACTTTGCATAATTTAAATCCCAACCGCAGCTCACATTCAAATACTTTAAAAACAATTCTACACATTTCATCCATACATCATTTCATAACATCATTGATATTATTTGAATATAGTTGAAACTACTCAAATCAACCAAAACAGATATATTCAACGTACAGTTGGTTCGGATTTATAAAACACATATTTTGCTAATCTAATAAACATAAAAATAATAGTTTCTCAGTGAGTAAAATATCACCTGACTGCTTGCACACCGACACTAACCAGTCCTAGGCTCAATCCACAAAGTGCTGCTGTACATAACATATTGCATCTATTTAGTTTTCATCCAATAATTACACTAATTTTCACTTTGAATCGCTCAATGACTATTTTACCCATCAATTGCCTAAGCTCATACCTAATAATAGTTCTAGGCTTATAAAATCCTCAATTTATACAAATTACTAACATTAAAACCTAACCTCCCAAATATTTATTTATTATTTATTTTATAAAACTCATGGTTAGTTTAGGGTTAATCATCACTATCACCATAATTAGCACATAAATTAACAATCTAATTTTAAACAATTAAAAACCTCAAATCAATTTCATCCATTAAATTAGGGTTTTCCCAAACTTAACCTCAATAACAATATTTATTAACACAATTGCATTTACTAAATGTTAATATCCTAAGATCCTACAAATATCAAATACCCAAAAGTTAAGGCTTGAGGAAAACTTACCCAAATTCACCAAACTTCAACCCAAAGTTTGGATAGCCTCAAGTAAGCTCCAATAAACTCAAATACCTAAAGAACATAGAGGATTAAACTCATATTTAGGATTTTACCCAAAAATCACAAAATTATGAGTTTAGTGTTTTACCTCTAAAAAAATCGGTAAGAACGTAGATCCGAGTGCGAGGATCACGTTTCCGAAAACGGATTGAAGATCCGACCGTTGGATCTTCGTAGATCGTAATTTTTCTATTTAAAACTAACACTTCTTCCCTCCCTTTTCTTCTTTTTCTTCTCTCGGCATTTGGTCGTACGGCCTTTCAAATGAAAGGCCGTGCGGCCATATATATATATATATATATATATATATAATTTTAATTAACTAATTGTTTTACTTCTTTTTATTTATTTTTTTTTCTTTTATTTCTTATTTCTTTGTAATTCCTAATTCTTTTTAGACTTTTAAAATGTTCTCTTGCATTTTATTTTCTTGGCTATGATTACAAGTCTATAAGATCAAAATGAAACATTTTGTTTTGTTTTACCACACCAAGTAGACCTATTTTTATTTTTATCCAATAAACCCATTAAATATTTTCTAGGACATTACACGAGGAACCAAGAAATACAACTTAACTTAAAGATACACTTACCATTTTGGAGGTGGTTGGTTATTCAGTTATGAATTTACTGATTGTGTAGATAGTAGAGAGTCTACTTAAGAATTTATTTTCTTATTAATGGATATATTTTGGAGATGCAGTAAACTGACTATAATTGCTATGTCTACCAAGAAATTTATCCAAGGAATACCGTCCGGACGCTCCACACTGAATACCAGAAAAACTGAGAAAAATTTACAGAGATCAAATTTTCTCAAGTCAGTGTCAGAATACACATACATAATCAACTGATAACATAATCAGAACACATCTCAAAAATAAATAGAGATATAAAAGGAAGTTGAGATTTCAATTGGCACAAATAATTTTTCTTGATCATATAAAAATCAAATAGGCAACTCAACTCAAGCAATGCGTGTGTGTGTGGAGACTCTTTTCCCACCAGGTAAGACTTTCCAAGACATGACAAATAGCAACTAGATTTTCTAGACATGAGAGAAAATCAAAGACAGATTAGCCAAAAGTCAAACCTTATAACTTGCTAGGGCCTAAACACCCTCATCTGATACACTCCCCCTAAGATGCATCACATATTTTGTTTTACTTGTACCATATAGGACAAGATAAAATTTTTACTTGGTCATAGAGGGCAAGGTAATTTTAAGCACATAAGCAGTGATTAAACAGATTTAAAGCACACAACTTTTTAAGAATTACCACTCGAATCTTATGGTACTGCAAACTGTAGGGAGTGCCAGAGTTTATAGATGCTAGGTTCAACTAGCCTGTGGTCAATTTGGCCATCTTATCAAGGGCTTCTTCTCTTATCCAAAATTTCCAAAAGCAAAGAATCAGAGAAGGAAAGATGTACCTTTAGGGGAGTCCGGGATAGTGCACTTTTTCATTGCATGAAGAAAGAAACTATCCTACTTTTGCATAAACAGGAAAAACACTTGGCCAATATAGTCAAAACTCTCAATTATATCTAAGCATATTTAATCATCGCAAACCGAATTGAGATATTGGGCAAGAATGCATGCAATATCTAATAAGCCAAGAGAAAAAAAATCATGCAAATTCTCCCAATTTTATTTTTTATTTTTTTTATTTTTTATTATTAAAAAAAAACAAAAACAACAAGCAATATGGAAAAAAACATCATATGCTAAGGCACGATCAAACCTGTGTACGCTCAATGATGCCATTACAGAAAAACAGTCGCTCGACCTGCTTTTTCTGTCTTCCCCAAAAATACTTGCAAAGTTTTCTCAAGAAAACACAAGGGAGCAAACATAACTTGTTCCTAGATTGCATAAAATATAACAAATACAATGAGCAATCAAACCTGATGCCATAGGATTAGGAACAGAATCCTAGGCATGAACACCCGAACCTGCTAGGTGCGTCGGTTCCCCCTCCTGGGGTAACTGTCCTTCTCAGCCCAAGTCTGCCTTCCAGTAGGTGGTTGCTGACAAGACTGCATCATCCACTCCATCATGTTTTGTATCCAAACAGGAGGCTCACCGGAGTATTGCTCTTGAGGCCTTCTCAATTGCCTAGGTTTGCTCTTGTAAGTGCCACTCTGATTGTCTGGTACAAACCGCTGTTGAGGCTGCTGACGCTGAGGAGCATGAAACCAAGGGGCTTGGAACTGATGTCTTGGTGCTTGTCCCCATGGTGCTTGATAGGATGCCTGATGCCAAGGAGTCTAATGCTGAGCTGCAGGTACAGTGCCATACTGAGCTTGTCTAGGTACTTCTTTCTTGGCTTTGGCCTTTTGTGCTTTCAAGAGGGAGCACTGAGGCCGTATATGCCCACTGAGACCGCAGTGATGGCAAATAGGAGGTCTTCTGATGGAATGAGGCTGCTAAGTTCCTGGAACATCATCATTGACCTTTTCCTTTTGTTTATCTTCAATAACTGGAGGAAGCTTTGGGACTGTAGGAGGCACAAACACAGTCTTTGAGGAAGAAGGAATATCAGAAGAGGAAGCTACATACCTGAGACCAGTCTTGTCATGTGGGCTCTTCTAGATGGACAGCATACGAGTCAACTTCTCATCAGTGACTCTCTCTAGCTGGAGCTGTGTCTCAAGTAGCTTTTCCTCGAGCTCTTGTATCTTGAGCAGCAGTGAACTCTTCTCAGTATGCAGACTGTTCAGATCATTAACTTGCTGCTTTCGGCCTTCCCTCAGCTTCTCAAACTCTTTGTAGAGAGTTTTGTATGCTTCCTTGAGCTCTACCTCATTCTCATTATGCTCCGAATAATATGAGTCTTCTTCTTCAATATAAGGGGCCACAAAAGCCAGAAATTTATCAAACTCTGGAGCATCTTCTTCGGACTCATCACTGAGAGTCACATTGTAAGCCTTCCCCTTGCCCTTCTTGAGATTCCCGCAATCGGCCCGGATATGCCCATAGCCTGAGCATTCAAAACATCGGGGTCCTCTGGGATCTTTCTCATCCTCTGGTTAAGCTTCTCTGAGGGGTT
This sequence comes from Alnus glutinosa, assembly GCF_958979055.1. Classification (NCBI taxonomy): domain Eukaryota; kingdom Viridiplantae; phylum Streptophyta; class Magnoliopsida; order Fagales; family Betulaceae; genus Alnus; species Alnus glutinosa. Next base: position 15,512,929 of record NC_084893.1, on the reverse strand, counting down.
TCTTGGCTTTTTCAGAAAACTTCTTCTTGAACCGATCATCTTTCATTAGTCTTCTGAAATTTTTGGCAAGCATTGCCACAGCCTTTTCTTCATCCTCAGATTCTTCTTCAGAGGAGGTTTCTACCTTCTTCTTGGAAGCCTTAAGAGCAATGGTCTTTAATTTCTTGACCAGGGGCAGAGATAGCTCGTATGTTTGAAGAGATCCAACCAGCTCTTCAATCTTCATTTCTTCAAGATCCTTACTTTCCTCAATAGTCGTTACTTTAATCCTGAAACGCTCGGGCAAAGATCTGAGAATTTTTCAGATGAGTTTTACATCCGAGATAGGTTTCCCAAGACTCACCATGGAGTTCCTTAGGTCACTTATTTTGGAGTAAAACTCTCCAAATGTCTCTTCCTCTAACATCTTAATTTCTTCAAATTTTGAAATCAACATCTGAAGTTTGGCAGATTTTACAAGTTTTGTGCCTTCATATGTTGTTTCCAAAATTTGCCATGCTACTTTGGCTGATTCGCAATTTGAAATTTGGCGAATTCAGATGGAGAAAGTGCTTGGCATAGAGCATAGAGGGCTTTGTCATTTGAAAGACGAGCGTTCTTTTGAGGGACTAGTTCAGGTGTTGTATCCTCTGGTTTAGTCGAACCAGTCTCAACAATACCCCAACAGTCAATAGATTTCAAAAAGAAACGCATACGTGCCTTCCAATAGCCATAGCTCGAGCCATCAAAGGCAGGAACATAATTAAGAGTTTGAGACATAATAAAGATAGAATTCAAATATAAAAACACTGAAGAAATTAATCTTCTCAGAGTGTACCAAGCTCTGATACCAATTGAAAAATTGAAATGACTTCTAAAAGTAAAGTGTGTGCATAAGTGTCAACAAAAATTAAAGCACAGCGGAAAGTAAATGACATAGATATTTTTGTTGACGAAGTGGAAACTCAGTTAAGAGAAAAACCACTACGGGGCAGCCAAACCCAGGAATTCCACTATTCAGAAGACAAAGCTAGATACAAGACAGAAACACTCACATGTACCGATGCAGCGGTCGTACCTTGATCTCTGATGTGTAACCCAACACGAACGCTTCCCAACCAGGTTCACCTACCTGAAGGGGTCTTCAATGGAACTCCTTACCTTAGAGCCGACCTCTAAGATAGACTTCGGTTTGCGGCACAACACACTTGAAAAATGGCTTCAGAGGAGATATCACGTCTCTGAGCTCTAATGGAATTCACACCGAATTCTTGCAGCTCTAAGTGCCCAAAGACCCCTATTTATAGGCTGGGGCTCAGAATGGGCGCCAGGAAAATTTTGCCTGGGAGCCGTCGGGACGATGGACCATGGCCGTCCAGATGGACAACTGTGCGACAGGATTTTCTGAAATTTTCACGGAGAAATCTTTCCTATATAAGAACATCGTCCGGACGGGATGGCTCGATCGTCCGGACGGACGCACGTCCGCTGCAAGTAATTTCCATAACAGGCTTCACGCGTCCGGACCACGGGGCAGGAGAGTCTGGACGGCTAAACTTCAACATGCAATTTCCATATCTGATGCGCGTTTGTCCGGACCATGAGAGGGAGACGTCCGGACGGTTGAAGTCGAATCGGCAGTTATCATATACGATGCACCAGCGTCCGTACCACAGCTGTTAGATGTCAGGACGGTTCATTTTGAACTGCGATTGTTTCCTTACGGAGATACGTGTCCGGAAGGATACCACATCGTCCGGACGGTTGATTGATCTTCCCTTTCTTGAAACTTGGAAAGAATCAGTGATCCTTTCGAGAACTGATAGGCGTCTGGACGTGCTGCTGAAACGTCCGGACGAAGTAAGTTTGCACAGAAGCTTCTCGATATGATGTTGGTGTCCGGATGGAAGAAACACGTCGTTCGGAAAAATGATGCTTGTCTGTCTGATGTCCTGACGGAAAGACACGTCGTCCGAATGGATGGATCAGTAGACAGATGGGCGTCCAGACGGGATGACACATCGTCCGGACGGCTGACAGGGAACTTTGAAATTCTTCTGACTTTACTCTAAAAAGTGGAATCCTTGTTTGCCGCATCATTACACATAAGTGATTTTGTCCAAACACAGAATAGGGCCAAAATACTAACAGTTACCTTATCCATGGGGATAAATTTAAAGTTGGACCTGAATAACTTACAGGAAATTTATTCATAAAGTTTGATTGCCCATATAATGCTCATTTAGGGAATATGATATATGTAATGTATGGAAGGGACAGTGTATTATATAAAGTTTTACCGCTATGATTCATATGTAGTATTCTTTGAGTGAGTGGGAGCATTTCATAAATACTTGGAATAAATATTGAAGAATCGAACATCATAAGGAATTATATGTGTCATGAGGGCCAAGTAGGAGAATGTAAGAAATTACATATGTATCCCTATGCCACATTTAATAGTTGTAACGGTAACAACTAAATAATTATTATAAAGGTAATTATAATAATTTCATTCAATATGATTTAAACGTTTTTATATTCCACCTTATGGTTCATGATAATAATGGTTTTTATATTTATGTTTCTGATTTAATTCCTTGATGGAAGGAAGAAAATCAGCTAACTAATGAATATGAGGGGTCCCTGGCCTACCTATATAAAGAGACCTGTGTATCCATCTATTGGCACCTGTAGGCATAGGTCAGAAGATCTTCTCTCTAATTTTATGTTTTTCAGAATCCATGCTGTTGCAGAAAAGTTTATTCATCTCGTTTGAACAAAGCAATGGCTAGAGGTATTTATAATTATTCCACTGCTTATTAAAATTAGCATTTGATTTATATTATGCTAACAATACACCGAACTATGTAAAATCTTTGTCTCTATTTTCTTTTATTTATGCTATTGTCTTTATTTCTCCATATGATTATCTTTTCGTTCATGGTACCATAGCCATCGGCTAATGCTAGTATTGGATCCCAAGGTCATGTGACCTCTTTTTTTACTTTCTTTTTTTTTTTTTTTTTTTTTTTTCTGCAAAATTTTCAACACATAAACACTCGATCAAGGATATGCCGAAGTTATTGTGTGAAGGAGGAACATTTGAAGAGAAAAAGAGGGGGAGCGGTAGGGGGTGCCTCTGCGGCTCCGCCTCTTTGATTCTAGAGCCGTCAGTTTCCAACGATTCCACTATCACCTTCATTTCCTCCGACGCTGTCATTTTAGCAATCAAGGATGATGGTAACAACCCACTTGGCTCTCACTTTGGGTCATAATTGGCCTTATTTTTAGCCATTTGCTGGCTTTCATAGTTGGCCCAGTTTTGAAGATTTTCAGCCTATTGTTGTTAAAATCCCAACTCCCTCTGTTGCTGATCATTGTCAACTTATTTCAAACTCAAGAATCTAGAATTTTCCATTTTGACTTTGAGGGGAATGTTAGAGAATATATTTTCTATATTGAAACGAAATATATTAAGATGATATTGTAAGTTACTTACTTTTTATAGAATTAATTGTAATCAAATAAGATCTTATTTATTTATCTCAATTTTCCTATAAATAGGAGTCTTCTGTATTGTAAAAGAGTAATGAGAATGATAAAGACCATATTCTTATCATTCCAAAGTTGACGTGGTTTTTAAAATTACAATTGGATCAAAATCTAATAGTGATCTCATACCAAAACTAAGGTGATTTTAAAAGTCACATCAATTTTGAGAGGATAAAAAGATGGTCCATAGAATTACTCATTGTACAATTATCAAGGAAAAAAAAAGCAAAATATAGTGCTTTGGGCATTATCCTTTGGATGTAAATAATAAACCGAACCACGTAAAATCATTGTCCCTATTTTTTTTTGTTGGTTTGTAATTGGCTACATTCTGTTGGACAAAATCACTTCTATGTAATGATACTTTTATACAGGGGTTCAGTCATTTTCAGAATTCTTCTTATTCAGAGTTATGGTTTTAGAAGATTCTGCTCAAATTCCAAGTCAGAGAAATCGGATCCCTTACATCCGTCCGGATGACGTAATATTCCGTCCGGACGCTCAACTGTCCAAGCATCATTCATCTGGATGACGAGAACTTTCCGTCCGGACCTTCCTCTGTGTCGTGAACCTTCGAACTATTCCAACTTGCATCCGTTCGGACATCTCAGCAACACGTCCGGACTCCTTTCAGTGTTTGACAGGTTGAAAGATTTCTTTCCAAAACACAGATATGGGAAGATAGCTGTAAACATCCGGACGATGTATATTCCCTTCCGGATGCTATCCTTGATAAGGCAAGTCATGCATACAAAGTTCAACCGTCCGGACGTCAGTCTTCATGGTCCGGACGCTCAAGCTTCATATATGGAAATTGCGTGCATCAGTTCAACTGTCCGGACGCTCAAAGCCTTGATATGGAAAATGCGTGCAGTAAAGTGCAACCGTCTGAATGCTAGGGCAACACCGTCCGGACGCGGCTCAATTCAGGATAGAATTTCAACAAATTTGGAAAGTCGATCGCATAGTTGTCTGTCTGGACACCATATGTCTACTGTCCAAACGGCGCCTAGGAAAGCCTAATCAGACACGATTTAGGTCTTCTGTAGCCTATAAATAGAGGCCCCTAGGCATGTTGATTGTGTAAGAGTTTGGTAGTGAATTCTATAGAAGCTTAGAGAGTTTATTGTAAGGGTTATTGTACTGAAGCATCCTCTCTGAAGCCATTGCCAAGTGCTGTTGCTGTGTTGAACTGAAGTCTATCTTAAGGGTTGGCCCTAAGGTAAAGGATTCCATTGAAGGCCCTTTCAAGTAGGTGACTTGATTTGGAAGCATTCGTGTCGGGGTACATGTCAGAGTGCTAGATACGATCGCTGCATTGGGTATGTGAGTGTTACTGTCGATGTACTAGCTTTGTCTTCTAAATAGTGGATATCTTGGGTTTGGCTGCCCCGGAGTGGTTTTGCTCTTGATTGAGTTTCCACTTCGTCAACAAAATATATGTCTCTTAATTTTCCGCATTGTGATATTTTGTTGCACACTATTGCACACACTTAGATAAATTAGAAGTCCTATAATTTTCAATTTTTTTTTTATTTAACTTCGTGTGATTGATTTGATTAGCATCAAACATGATAACAATTAATCTTATAAAAAGGTAAGTAATGTACAATATCATCTTAATATATTTCATTTTAATATAGAAAATATATTCTCTAACATATTGTATACACTGATAAATACAACAAAATAAAATATAAATTATAAAATGATCCCTCTTAATTTTACTTCAGAAATAAAATGAAGAGGATTATGATCCTTGAAGTAGCAACAAATTGGTGTGTGTTTTCCCCTTTTTTGGGAAAATACCATTTTATTATCTTGATTTTTGCCCATGTCAGAAATGGTCTTTTAAACTTCTACTTTTATCGATTAACTTTTTTAGTTTTACGCATATATGTAATAGATTTTTCCGTCTATATTTCCCTATATTTTTAATAGAAGTTTTCATGTTAGACATAAAGGCCTACTTATGAGTTTCTACCTATGTTGACATCATATGTATGACGTCATTGTATTTTGAACTAGCAAAACAGTAAGTAGAAACTTCCAATTTTCACGTGACGTTATGATATTAGAGATGTAATTTCGCAGCGAAATATTTTTCTCTTTCTAAAAAACTAGGAATTCCTCGCATAACACGTAAGAGCTAAGTAAAATACCTCAGTATAATATAAAGATAACTATAGTTTTAGTTACATACATACATACTTGGTGTATCAAATAAGTGCCAAAGGCTGCACATAATCATCCATATACAATTAAATATAACTAAGTTATAGTTTTGTTTACACAAACTAAAAGAAATAAACACAAACTCATAAAGGTAGCTAATTAGATACTAGCAACAAGCACACATCAGATGGTCTAGTAACCATCAAAACTGGTGAATTGCATCAAGGTGTTTTGTAAATATGACATCATCATATTTACAAAGGCAAATAAGTGAGTTACACTATTCCAATATGTATAAAAGTTATTGGTTATTGATGTGGTCTTTTTTAAAACAAAAATATATCAATATTACATTACCACTCGCAATAGTATGAATTCTTGTAGGATAAGGGTATATAGAGGGTGTCGAACATCAAGGACTGCAAGGGTGTTGTTATCAAGTTTATGAAGATTAAAAATAGGAAAAATTACATTTAAGCCCCCAAACTACAAACCCTTGGATTTTGACCTCCAAACTACCAATATGTTTCAAAAGACCTATTTTGTCGAAATATTACTATAATAACCCTTGCCACGTGTCATTTTTTAATTAGAAAAATATTAAAATTAATTAATTTTTTTTAAAAAAATGGGTGTGGCTGGCTACCCCTGTTTTTGCTAAGGGGATGGCTAAGCCACCCCCAAGGCCAGTTTGGGTGGTGGCTCAACCACCCCCTTTCGGCCTAGAGGTGGCTGAACCACCCCCTCGGTCACCCCTAAACCTTTTTTTTTTTTGGCCCTTCGGAGTGGCCGAACCACCCCCGTTTGGCCTAGCGGTGGGTTCGGCCACCCCCAAGGCCAAACAATAACTTCTTTTTTTTTTTTAATTATTTTTAATTTTTGGCCATTGGGGGTGGACGAACCACTCCCAAATCGGCCTTGGGGTGGGCTGAGCCACTCCCTTGGCCAAGAACACCCCCATATTTTTTTTTAGTTTTTTAATATTTGTAATTTTTTTTTTAATTTTAAAATTTCATTTTTAAAATTTTTATTTTTTTAATTAATTGAAAAAATGACACATGGCAAGGGTATTATAGAGATATTTCGACAAACGGGGTCTTTTTGACACTTTCTGGTAGTTTAGGGGCCAGAGTCCAAGGGTTAGGGCTACTTCCAAAAAGGCTGGTAGTTTGGGGGTTAAAATGTAATTTTCCCTTAAAAATAACTAAAGAAAAGATGGTTGATTTTGTTGTTGACTAAAGTACATAAAATAAATGTAAAAGAGAATTGAAATATGAGAGAGAGAGAGAGAGAGAGAGAGAGAAGTATTGACTTCACCGCTATCCGCACATCAATGGTTAATCATATTTAATCAAAGAAATTCATTCTATGCATGTTATAAGTAACAAGAAAATACCTTATTAATGAATATGTATAATCCATCTTTAGTTGGCACGGATTGTCCACCTAACCACTAAGATGCGGTACGACTCGTCTTCCCTATGTATGGATTATCTAATTCTTTAATAGAATATATACAATTAATGGAATAGTATAACCCATCTTTGGTTAACATGGACTGTTTGCCTAAATTACACTAGAATAGGGTGTAATACGACCAGTTTTCCCTAAGTATGGCTTATCTAACCCTCTGGATCATATGTCAATTAAAATTCTTGTATAATCATCATTCTCATAATCACAGAAAATAAGAATGATTTGAGTTCAATAAAGGTAAAATGCTTTCTAAGACAAGATAAAGATTTCACCAATATTGATTTTGAATTTAAGAACAATTGCATTAAAAGATTAAGAAAAATATCAAATTGTAGCAATTCTCATAATTATACAACCAACATGCATAAACCAAAATTCTCTAAATTAAGATACAATAAACTATTGTGCTTGGATAGGGTTACATCAAAATCCTACGAAGGGTTTTAGCCGCTCATGACGCTGTTGAGATGACCTCCTACCATGATTTATTCCTCTTCAACGCTTCAAGCCTTCAAGAAATATTTTACTGAATTTTAGCTCTAGGTAGCAGTGTATCTTTCTTCAATGTTTAGAGGCGTATTTATTGGGATTAGGAGAATCCTAGAAGCCCTAACAAACCTAGGAAAATCGTAAGTTAGTCTCCTAGTCCAAGTAAGAGATTGAAAACCCAATTCAAGGTGGAAAAGGATTGCTGACATGTGTTGTACGTTCGAGTGTGCTTGAGCCCAAGGGAATGTGTACATGAGCCTAGTTGGTGGGGCAAGTGTGCTCGAGCCCTGGACTAGTGTGCTAGATCCCATGGCTGCTAGCATGCTTCCAAAGTATCCTTTAAGCCCAATTTCTACTGGAATTCTTGCATCTATCATATAAAACCCTAAAACATGAAAACAAAACAAAATTAAACAAATAACAATGCTAAGGAATTAACATATGCGAGTTAAGGGGCTTGAATGTGCAACATTCGACGCTTATCACACTCCCAAACTTACATATTGCTAAGCAAAAAATAACTTGAAAAACAACAAGATAAATCCTTATTTCGTAGGATCTATGATTGCATTTAGCATTTGCAGCAAGCCTTTTAAACCCATAGGCATCCCTAGAGAACGAGTGAAGTCTCGTGAGGGTTTAACATGAATGATACCACAAACATTATAGAAGATCATGCTTTTCTTAAAAATGAAGTGTGATAAGAACAATGATTTTCTATTCATTAGCAAGCTTAACAAGATAAACACCATCTTCATATCATTTAAGAATTCCAAAGTCTACACATTTACCAATAGCTGATAGAGATAACCCAAGTTCAAGTTGGTGTAAAATGAACTAACACGCATTTATGAGGTTTCAAATTGATTTCAATGTGCATGACTTAATACCTCAAAATTCATTAGGATCCCTATTAGATGAAGAAACCAAGGCATGAAGATATTTTTTTATTCTCTTTTATCAAGATGTGCAATGCTTAGCTCCCTTAAGCTTTCTAATTGACTCATGTATCGAGTGTTAGGTCAATGACTCTCAAACCAGATAGTTTTAGGGAACTAGGTGTAAAACACCCCAAAGACTTACTAACTCGAGTGAAAAAGGCTACGAAGCTAAGCTTATCCATTTTATCACGTAATCCAAATTTCAAACCTTTTGACGTGAACACTCAATGCTTAATGAGGCAAGTGGTCTAGTTACTTAGTGAAAAATTCAAAATTTATCTATTTATTTTTATATTCTCATGCCAAGGTCATTTATCCAATAAGTCACATACTTTATTTCAAGATGTTTAAAACAAACACTATTGATTTCTCATATCATACCTCACAACCATGTGGTAATGTGCCTGTGTAAGTTTTTCAAATTGAAATAAGTGAAATCTTATTTGCCAAAGGTAAATGCCAAGACTTAGGGTACTATTGAGATGATCATGTGTTCATATTTTTAAGCTTGCCAATGAATTGCAAATCAAGGTTCAAGTTCAACTTTGTTCTCAAAAGTAACATGATGCAATATTTTTTTAAACAACAGAAAATAAAATAGAAAACAAGAAAAACATAAAGACAGAAAAAAATAGTAATCTACACCCCCAAACTAAAATCACACATTGTCCCCAATGTGTGGATAGAAAAGTTTACCTAGAAGTGTGGGAGCCAAAAATGCTCATGGGATCATGGAGGTGATGGAAATCTCTCTAGAAGAGACTGCAACAATTGCTGAGTTTGCATGTGAGCTTGCTCATTCCTCAGTTGATCTTCTCGGTATTTACGGTGATGATCAGCTATCTCGATGTGTAATCGAGCTACCTCATCACAAAGATGTATATACACAGCTTGTGTGATGGGCTCATGCAAATGGGTAGTGGCATCATCCTCGTATTGAGCGTCCTTCTCCCCATAAGGAGCTGCATCTTCCCAAAGTGGATCCTCCTCCATGGCCTCGGGAGAATCCATCTCCTCAATGTTTTCCGCCACAGTTATGGTAGAGGCTTCTTGGCGCATGTGGGAAGTGCTCTGGTTCCATTGCTGCAGGCCAAACTTCAGAAAGTCCGTGATAGTGAAATCTTCATCCAGGAATGCCACTCCCTTTGGTAAGGGGAATGGTACGACCCAAGTCTTTGAAGCTTTTGTTCTTCTGGCGATCAACCCTTCCCAACACTTGTGTTTTTGTCCCAAATAAGGGCTGGGGCGAAGAACCAATAACCGCTATGGACGGCATACAACGCCGCTAAGAAGGAGCCGCGTCTATGTGTTTCGTGCCCCAAAGAACATGCATTTTTTTGTAATACCGTAACCACAAATTAAAGGTGCGGTGGCAACATGGATTTGCTCATGCAATTCCGATGTGCATTCATGTAGCGGCCGCCACACATATCATCAACTATGTCTTACACGGTGAGGCCGGAAAGGGGGCTGCCATATTGGGGAGTGATGTCCTGTTTAACCAATTTAGGTGGACACTCATGAGGGCACCCTAGAGCAAGTGCAATCTTGCTTGGAGTCACCTTAATATCAACCCCATCTAAGGAAGTGGCGCTGGTAAGCCATGTCGGCGGCCGGGTGGAATAATGAAGTCAAGCCCCGCCACTTGAATTCCTGAAAAGCCCACCTTGTAGCTTCAAGGTGCTTGAATTCTTCCTTAATCATGAAGCCGGTCTCAATATTGAGCACCTGGTGTCTCCACTTACCACTAGTGAAGGTGCTGCGGGCGATGGAAGAGTGACAGGTGGAAGCTCGAGTGGTCTGTATGCTGCAATTTGGCTGGGGAAATTTGTCGAGCACTTGCCGGGCGTAGGGCACTGGAGTACAACAAACCCGAGACGTGGAAGAGTTGGAGCTAGGTTGCACCAAGGAGAGAATCCAAATCTTACCCGAGTTAGGAATCAAGGTAACAAGGTGCACGAAGTCCGGATTGGAAGTGATCAATGAAGACGACACTATTGGTAGGGAGAGAGAGCTCGAGCCTTTTGAGATGAAATGAAAAAATGAGGCTGATTTCTCTTATAAAAAGAGTCACATGCCCTCTCTGTGGGACTGCGCTTGAGCCCAGTTGTGCGCTCGAGCTCCAAATGAATTGTGCTCAAGCCCTGTGAGATGTATTGTAGTTGGACCTCGGCTTTGGTCTATGGTGTTTGAGTGTAGTTGAATTGCGCTTGATCCCATTTAGACATGCGCTCGATCCCATGAAAATTGACTTGCAAAAAAAATAAAAAGAGAAAAAATTGTTAGGAAATGGGTTGCCTCCAACAAGCGCTAAGTTTAACGTCGTCAGCCAGACGTGGGTTAATGAAACAAGAATTCAAAAACAATAAAGGAAAAGAAAAGAGAAAGGGTGAGAAAGACTCCTTTAGTCCAAGCAGATGGAATCAGTCAAGTTGATGGAATCAACATCTCCATTTTGTGCAATGCCCTCTATGTAGGGTGATGAGTGCCAAATATTGTATATTTGGACTCCTTAATTCACATTTGTTAAACCTTTAGCTTTGTTATTTTTTAATATTTTTGGTTAGTTTTTGTATTTTTGGTATTTTGCAGATCATGGAGAGAAAACAGTAGTTTTAAAGCAAAAAATGCAAAGTTTGGAAGTCAAAATCGGATTGGATTAAATTTCAGGTTCTGCACAAGTCATAGTATTTTAATCATAACTTTCAGTTCAAGTATCAGATTAAAGTGAAATTAGTGGCGTTGGAAAAGCTAATTCAAAATGCTACAAATCATTGTGAAATATAATTTTCCCAATTCGAATCTCTGCTACGTCATAAGTGACCCTCAATATAAGAACGTGAATTTCTTTGTTCCTGACAGCTGCAAACACTCCAAACCCTAGCATTCTTTTCTCTTATTAGGGTTTTTGAGGGGTAGAGGTGCCATTTTGAAAATATGGCCTTAAACCCTACCGTTCTTTTCTCCTATTAGGTTTTTGAGGGGTAGAGATGCCATTTTGTTAAAATTGGGTTTAACCTAATTTTCTGCTATAAATAACCCATGCTATGCACCCACTTAGACACACATCCCAACATTGTACATAGCATCAGCTGGGTTCTTTGCCTTCTATTCTTTGTAAGTTTTTATTTTTATGTTTTTAATAAAATTTAGTATTTTCTTTTTAGTGATGAGTAGCTAATTTTTCAATTAAGGTTGAGGATGAAACCTCACCTTTGAAGAACAACAATATTTTCTTGAGAGTTTATGCTATCCTATTTTATTGGGTTTAATATTTCCAATGTTTTACTCATTTTCAATTATTGAGATAATTTCTTGGATATCTATTGTGATTTCTGGATACATGTGATGATTTGAGAATAGTCTCATTTAATTGATTGCTTGGATTTTTCATTTATCAAAACATTGGATATTCATTGTGTTTCATTTTACGGATACATTTGATGATTCGGTTTAAACCATATATCATTTGTGATTTGTGCAAAGAACGGATTCAGTGAATGATTTAATGAATTTTTTAAGCATAGTAGAATATATAAAAGATGTGTACGATGAGAACTTCGGATATGTATTAACGAACACAAGAATATGTTGTTGTGATTTGGTGGGTGTCGATTCTAAAACCTTAGTACATTTTCTTTTGTGTTATTTTATTTTTCCTATTTTTTTTTTTCAAAACCCCAAAAAATTGGAACTAAGTTAAAATAGAATTAGTTTAAATAGAAATTAATTTTTGCAACACAATTCCATGTGGATACAATCTCACACTTGCACATACACTATATTGCAAACGATTCGTGCGCTTGCGAGTATTAAAATTTGCACATCAAGTTTTTGGCACCGTTGTCGGGGAATTGTTTGTTTGTGGAAATTGATTTTTGTTTAAATTGATTTTATTTTTCTACTAGTTTAGGTAGATTTTTGTTTTATTTTTCTTCTTCCAATTTTTGTTTCTTTTTATTTCTATTTGTTTTTGCTTTATTGTCTAACCAAAAAAAAAAAAGTTTATGTTGTTGTTTTGCAGTTTTGGTGAGATAATCCACAGAATTGTGCTCAAGCACACCAACGCAAAGGGCACCACCTGCGGCAGATCAGTAGCTTAAACTTTGCCAAAAAAATTTATTTTTGGTCCATTTTGTGAGTTTTTAATTTTTGGTGTATTTGTTTGTGTTTCTGTGTTAATTTTAATTTTAATTTTTTTAATTTTAATTTTTTTTATTTTAATTTTTGGTTATTTTAACTTGTAAAAAAAAAAAAAAAGAAGAAGATTGCTAGTGTGGTCTTACGGCGCTATCCAAGTGTCTAGGCAAGTTCTGGCTAAAAAAGTCTTGGGATTTAAGTGTGTCCGATGTGACCCCCCTCACTTTCCTGCGAACGAACCTGGGCTCTTGGAGAATTCTGTCTGCCCCACTTGCAGTTTCTTTTAGCAAAAAGAAAAAAAAAAAAAGAAAAAAAAAAGGGGGTTTATATTTTTGGTAGGATAATTGCATGCTAACAAGTGATAGTAAAACATGAATTATCACTCATATGGACCATGTTCATGTTGCTCTAATCCTCATCATTGTGCTAGTAATTGTCCATCTTGGGGACAATTCCATAATTTTTCATATGAGGAAATGAACATAAATTTCTCCAGCCTGGGGTTCGATTCAAATTCCAATGTTTACAATTTGGACTGGAGCAACCATTGTAATTTCTCATGGCAAGCTCAAGCCATAGAAAATTGTGCTCCCCAATTTCATGAATTGTATCATCCTGAATATCCGCAGTTCAATGACCAATCTTCCCATCGGGTTGCAATCGTTGCCCTTGGTAATTCTGTTTTTTACCTTCTTAGACCTTTTGGAGAGAGTGTTACCTGAAAGTAGCAGTCGAGATTAATAAATGCTGAATGTTACACATTCAAACCTCTTAGTTTTGTTATAGTTTGATGTTTTGTGTTGTTTTTGTGTTTTCTTACATTTTACAGGCTTTGGAAGAAAATCACTCAAAATTCATCAAATTCCAAGCTCAGAACAAGTCTGCAAGAAAATTAAAGTTGGCAAACTCACTTTTGGAAAGATCCAATTCCAAATTAATTTTGAATTTGTTTGCTGCAGAAAAGAGAAATCGGCAAAAATTTGTTATTTTTGGAAAGATTCTAGAATGAGCACGTCTTTGTATTTTAACAATAACTTTTGGCTCAAGTATTGGATTGCAGTGAAATTAACAGCGTTGGACAAATAATAAAAAAAGGGAACAAATACATCTGAAATACATTTTTCCTAATTAAGACGTTTACTATACCAAAATCGCACTGCAATATAAAACCGAAAAATCAAGACGAATTTGAAATCCTTTTCCTTCTTGGATTGGATTTTCAGTCTCCTACTTGGACTAAGAGACTGACTTCCAATTTTTTTGGGATTTCCAAGGCTGCTAGGGTTCTCCTAATCCCTATAAATAGGGCTCTAAACATTGAAGACAAACACACAAGCTTTGGGAAGGATCAAAGGCTACTTTAAGAAGGGTTTTCTCTAGTTTTTCTTTGTTATTTTCTTATAAGGATGATTTTCATCCGAATTATGTGTAGCTAATTGAAAAATAGAATGACTTCTAATTTGCTCTGTGTGTGTGCACAATGTGTAATAAAATATTGTAAATGCGGAATTTAAAGAACACAAATATTTTGTTAACGAAGTGGAAACTCAATGAAGAGAAAAATCACTCTAGGGCAGCCAAACCCAGGAAATCCACTGTTAGAAGACAAAGCTAGTACATAGACAGTAACACTCACATACCCGATGCAACGATCGTATCTAGCACTCTGACACATAACCCAACGTGAACGCCTCCTAACCAAATCTCCTACTTAAAGGGGTCTTCTATAGATTCATTTACCTTAGGGCTCCTCCCTAAGATAAACTTTAAGAACGAGCACAACAACAGCACATAACAACATCGGCTTGAGAGCTAGCAGAACTTCACAAAATCTGCCTAAAATATATTCTCTAAGCTCTAAGGAATTCAATACTGAATTCTGTAAATTGTACATGCCTAAAGGACTCTATTGAAAGGCTAAGAAGACCTGAATTGAGTCTGTCTCTGATTTCTCTAGGCGGTGTCCGGACTGTAGCTGAGAGCGTCCGGATGGACAATTGTGCAACCGGCTTTCCGTAACGCACTTCACACAATACCATATTAGGGCTGCGTCCAGAAGGTGTTGCCCTAGTGTCCGGACGGTTGCACTTCTGCTGCACGTAATTTTCATAATAAGGACTGTCATCTGGATGGTGTTGCCCTGACGTTCGGATGGTTACAATTCTTCTCCACTTCTTCCCTTATCAAGGATAGCGTCCGGACGGTGTAGACCTAACGTCTAGACGGATGCAACTGGCTTCCCATATCTGTGTCTGAGAAGGAAAACCGATTTCTTGTTGAACACTGATAAGCGTTCGTACGCGTTACTGAGACGTCCGGACGGATGCAACCTTGAATAGTTCAAAACTTCAGGACACTGATGGGCGTCTAGACGCATGACAGGGCTGTCCGAACGGAAGCTTGGATCCGACTTCTCTAACTTGGAATATTCACAGAATCTTTTTTGAACTTCTTAAAGCACATTTATGAAACGAAGACTCTGAAATAAACGGCATCCCTAATAAAATGGCAACATTATATAAAAGTGATTTTGTCAAATAGAATGTAGCCAATCACAAACTAACACTAATACTTAAGTTAAGGCTCGATTGAAGCCCTGCTACAATTCATATATTGATGCTTAACTTGATTACTTCCGATTTATTGAATTCCTTTCATGTATGTTCTTGATCATCATATGCATGTGGAATGAATTTGTTATTTATGTCACTGTGGATGGCTGAGTCTTGGTCATAATAGAGGAACGAAAGAACCCCATCACTGGTTCTTGGATTAATCAACATGGAAAACCGGATGTAGATGCCAGAGGCTTCATGTGTTTGTCAATCTTAATAGTTTCATGCTTTCTTAAAGAACAACTTAGTAGATGCCATGCTAATCCTTTGAGAAATAAAATAATTAGAGTAGATGTCATTCCTAATTCGTAGCTTAGGGAGATCAATAGCCTAAGGAGTAGATGTCATGCCCTTAGGTTGGCAAACATTAAGTATCATGTTATGATTGTAGTATTGTGCATGTTGTGATTCTTAATTGAGTATGATTAGCGATGAATATCAAAGCCCTACCCTTTCTTCTTATTATTTCAAATCAATATTTTAACTCATCTCATTCAAGATATTTATATAGGAAATTCTCTTTAAGCATAATTTATATCAACCCTCGTGGGAATGATCTCGTACTTGCTTTCTATACTATTGTTTTGATCTTGTGCACTTGCAAGTAAAACATACACTTATTTACCTATTTATTTACGTAGATATTTGCACAATAGAGACGTTCTCAGTATGGCCAGAGGAGAAATGTCGAGTCTGGCAGTAGTGTGAAACCAGGAATTTGTTTGGCCCGTGTTCTACCCTATATCACAGTTATCCACCCTGATATGTGTCATATCAGCCTTAAAGGGATCTTTAGTCAGAACACAAGGAGGGGACTCTCCAACGAAGTCCTCGATGGAGTCCAGAAAGAGACACTCAGTTTTATCCGTTGGTTGCTAAAAGGTACTGAAGATATTCAATTTGACCTTTATATTCTAAAACCTAATCTTCATAATTCTGGTGCTATAGTTTATGTTTACATTAGCCATAGTTAAGAATGGGTGATAGAGGATTATAGGGATCATCTTGATGGGATTGGCCACCTGTTTAGTATCAAGAACGATGAAGTCAACGGGGAAATAGAAATTGTCGACTTGAATGATAACATGATTACCCGTAGTTTTTTGGTGGATCTATCAACCAATTGCAAGATAATTGGTGTGGGCTTCAATTCCCCCAAACTAAGCTTTAAATAAACTGAGTAAGAGAGTAGATACACCCCTGCCCGCAAATCAAGGAGGGCTTTCTCAATCTTGTGGTCTCCAAGAATACAGGAGATGGTGGGAGCACCAAGGTCTTTGAACTTTCGAGGCAGACTATGCTCAAGAATAGAACTGACTTGCTTAGTGAGAAATACCTATTTTGGAGTGTGGGTCCTTGTTCTTCGCTTCTAAGTACACAAGTCCTTAAGGAATTTTGCATAAGCAGACACTTGCTTGATGGCATCAAGGAGTGAGAGGTTGATTTTTACTTGTTTGAAGACCTCTATCATATCTTGTATTTTCTCTCAATTTTTTCTGAAGTGAGAAGGTGCGTTGAGACATTCTGGGAATGGGGCTCAAGGCTCATATGGTATCTCAAGAGTGGGAGCGGATGAAGAAGATGCCTTAGTGTTTACTTGCTTACCCTCTTCCTTCTGTTGACAAAAACACTATATTGTAGGTTGCTGCTTTAACAGGGATGCCGTATGATTTCAGAGTCTTCAAATACTTAGAGTTTATTTCTCTAATATGGAAAGAGCCTTAATATGACAAGATTCAGTGTCACAAGCATCGAGAAGGCTATTTTAGAGTTCTAGGAAGATTCTGCACTGTTTACAACTCAGCAAAAGTCAGATCCCTTGTTTCCATCTGGGCGAGCCAGCGAAGCATCTAGATGCCCTGTTGTATCGCGAAGATTCTAACAGCTCAGCATGCATCCGTTCGGATGACAGGGCAACACCGTCCAGATGCTAGGGCAATATCGTCTCGGACGCGGCCTTAATAAGGAAATGCGTGAAGCGCGTTATGGAAACGCGGTTAAAGTTTACCGTCTGGACGCTCTCAACTTACGTCTAAACGCAGCCTAGAGAAATTTGAACCAAACTCAATTTAGGTATTCTAAAGCCTATAAATAGAGGCCTCTAGGCATGTATTATTTAGAGAATTCGGTATTGAATTCTCTTGAGCTTAGAGAGGGTATTTAGGTAGAAATTGTGAAGATTTGCTAGCTCTCTAAGAGTTGTCTGGTGTGTGACTTGATCATGTGAAGCCTAGCTCAAGGGGGAGCCCTAAGTTAAAGGAATCCATTGAAGGTCCCTTTAGGTAGAAGACCTGGTTGGGATGTGTTCGTGTATAGGTACACATCAGAGTGCAAGGTACGCTAGCTGCATTGGGGTATGTGAGTGTTACTGCTTTGTTACTAGATTTGTCTTTTGAATAGTAGAATTCCTGGGTTTGGCTGCCCTAGAGTGGGTTTTCTCTTAATTGAGTTTCCACTTTGTTAACAAAATATATGTCTTCTTTAAATTCCTCATTTATATATTTTGTTACACACTTGATCACACACCCATGATAAATTAGGAGTCTTATTATTTTTCAGTTGGGATGTGGTGCGTCTGAGTGCTAGGCATAAGGGTTGGCTTTTCAAAATATACTCCAAGGGAGGGACCTTGCTGTCCTTATTCAGCTTCCATAGTGCCTCCTAAGTCCAACCTAGTGCTCTGTATGATGTGCCTCGTATTCCAACTCAACACATCCGCGGCTTCAGATGCACACAAGGATGCTTCAGAGCTTCTGAACCCCAGGTTTTGTGCACTTCCAATACCCAAGTCTTGCGACTTTAGAATTCCATGTAACATAATTTGTAGACCTTTTGTATTGAAGTTGTAAATAAATAAAATATTTGACTCTTATGCTTTTACTTTGCGTTAATACTTGATGCCACGCCAATGTTTTTTGTTTTTGTTTTTTTTGAATTTAGGTAGTTCAACCTTTGTCGATATCTTAAACGAATCATAGGATACCAGTAAATGATTACCACCCTCATATTTCTGAGAATATAATCCTAGGTCTCGAGATCTTCCTCGCCAAAACTTTACCGAGATCTGATTCCAAAAGGGTGTAAATCTATAAATATCTGTTCACTGTTTCAAGGATCTAAAGAGTCGTCATAATGTTGGGTGCCTCGATACTCACATTTTGGGGTTTCGAGGCGCCGTGCCAGCGCCACGCATGGTATTCCCACGACAATGCTCTTAATGGTGACCTGACGGATATCTTGTCCGTACGTCTCGAACAACGATGGGACTTCGGTCATTTCCCATTCCGGATACATGTGTCCAACGCGATTGCAATTCCTTTGGGCAGTTATAAATACCTTTCAAATTTCCTTTTCACTCTATACTCCGATACTCATTTTTAAGTTTCCCTCACTTTCACCTTTTTTCCTTCATCCTTCTCACATCCATCTGAAATGGACGTTGTCCGCGAATCTGGAGTCGCTTCTGAAGACCGTTCCACCCTTTCCGACGAGCAAGCGTCTACTTAGGTTACTTAGCCGGAGGGCCAGGTTGGCAGAGACACAGAGCTAGTGCCCTTAGAAGACCGTGAGGAAGCTACATGGTTTTCCTACCACGAGGAAGTTCTCTGTCATAATTTTGAAATCGGCCCTTCTGTTAGTATGTTCTTCTAGGAGCCTGGGGCATGGGGGATTTCCGAAGGCGAAGTAACCCTTTTTGAGCGGATGTTCTTGGCAGGTTTAAGGCTACCATTTCCTGGTATTGCCCAAGAAGGGTTACTTTCCTTTTGGCTTTCCCCAGCAAGCAACCTTAAAGTCTTCATATTAGGATACACTAATGGATTGGAGATAACAAGAATCATGACAAATGGGGTATCAGCTCTCATTGGTTGTCTAAATCTCTCCCCCAAAAAATTGTTTGCATGTTTCTGAGGGTGGGCCCCAACCAGATTGCACCCAATGGCTGGAGGTACTTACTTGCCTCGTGTATCTTGTGGAAGAAAATATTGAAAACCAAGATGGATGTGGCACAGTTCTTCAAAACCTATAGCCCTTCAACGAAAAAGGAAGAGGTAGTAGAATTTCAGGTTCGTTAAGACCTTGTGTTCATCCATCTCGACTAGGGGAAATATGGGAACAATAGGTTTTTGAGACGGCAAGTGTTCCGTGTTTCCGGAGAATGGGAGTGCTCTGCCGACGTAACCCTTTCTGAGGAGCAGAACGTTCCAAGGGAATCGAAGCTGAAAAAATAAATAACTTCTATATTCACCGTGTGTGTGTGCACAATGTGTTAACATAATAATCTAAATACAGAATTGAAATGACACAAGGATTTTGTTAACGAAGTGGAAACTCAGTTAAGAGAAAACTACTCTGGGGCAGCCAAACCTAGGATATCCACTATTCAAAAGACAAGACTAGTTACAAAGCAGTAGTACTCACGTAACCTTATGTAGTGGTCGTACCTTGAACTTTAACGTGTAACCCAACACAAACGCCACCCAACCAGGTCTCCTACCTGAAGGGGTCTTCAATGGAATCCTTTACCTTAGGGCCAACCCCTAAGATAGACCTCAAATCAGCGCAGCAACAGCGC
Organism: Alnus glutinosa; assembly: GCF_958979055.1. Lineage (NCBI taxonomy): Eukaryota > Viridiplantae > Streptophyta > Magnoliopsida > Fagales > Betulaceae > Alnus > Alnus glutinosa. The sequence continues at coordinate 15,492,986 of NC_084893.1, read as the reverse complement.
ACAACGACAACGGCTTGAGAGAGACTAACTCAGCACAATAACTCTAAAAATACAACTCTCTAAGCACTAAAGAATTCAATACTGAATTCTTACAATTCTCAAGCCTAGGGACCTCTATTTATAGGTTGTAGGTTCAAATGAGCGTCTGGCTTGAAATACCTAGGCGCCTTCCCGGACAATAGGCAAGACTTTCTCAAAAGGTATTGAAGTTTGCTGATATGACAAAGAGCAACTAGATTATCTAAACATGAGAAGGAATCCAAGAAATACCAGTCAAAAGTCAAACCTTAATAATTACTAGGGCCTAGCACCTAATTGTTTTACTTGTACCATGAAGGACAAGGTAAAATTTTTACTTGCACCATGAAGGACAATGTATATTGCTAATTCAGCACAAAAGCAGTGAATATAAGCATATAGCACAGAAATTAGAAGAATAACTGCTTGATTCTTTTTTGTGCTGTAACTTAGAGAAAATGCTAGAATTTTTAGGCTCTAGGTTCAACTAGCATATTGGTCAATTTGACTATCTTGTCAAAAACATCTCTCTTGTTTAGAGTATCCAGAAGCAAAAAGTAAGAGAGGGAAAATGATGTACCTTAGGGGAGCCTTGGATAGTGCACATTTTCATCGCATGAGGAAAGTAACTATCCAGTTTTTACATACACAGGAAAAACATGGCAGAAATATAGTCATAAACTCTCAATCATATCTAAGCAAAGTTAATTAATGCACAATGAATTGAGTATCAGGAAAAAACACAAGCAATATCTGACATGCCAAGAAAAGAAAAATAAAATTCCTTGCATTTTCTCCCCCAATTTTTTTTTTTTTTTTTAAAAAAAAAAGAAAAAAAAACTTGCTATATGGAAATAACATCATAAAATAAGCATGCAAGGCAAGATCAAACCTGTGAAGGCTCAAAGTTGCCAATACAGAAAAACAGTCGCCCGACATGCTTTTTCTGTCTTCCCTAGATAGTACCTGGAATATTCTATCAAGAGCAATAGGGGGCAAATAACATTGGTCCCAAGATTGCATAGTAAACACAAGATATAGCAAGTAAAAGATCAAGCAATCAAACCTGATGCCTTAAGATTAGGAACCAAATCCTAGGCATGGATACCTTCACCAACTAGGTGAGTCCATTCCCCCTCATGGGGTGAATGTCTTCCTTCTTCCTAACCCAAGCCTGCCTTCCTATGGGTGGTTGTTGACAGGACTTCATCTGCTGATCGATCCACTGCATCATGCTTTGTATCCAAATAGGTGGCTCCCTACAGTATTGATCATCCTCCACTTTCTGCGGCTTCGTAAAGTTCTTGGATTTGTTGTTCTTGGATTTGCGACTATAATTTGCAGGAACAAATCTCTACTGAGGCTGCTGATGCCGAAGAGCCTAATTCTGTGGGGCATAATGCCATGGGTCTTGATAGTTAGGAACCTGATGCCTCGGAACTTGATTCCATGGAGCCTGATAAGGAGCCTGATCCCATGGAGTCTGATACTGGGCCAGAGGTCTTGTGCCGGGATTTGCTTGTCTGGGCACTTCTTTCTTAACCTTTGCTCTCTGAGCTTTGAGGAGGTAGCACTAAGGTCGGACATGCCCACTTAGACCGCAGAGATGGCATATGGGAGATTTTCTGATGGTAGGGGGCTTCTGAGTACCCGGAACATCTCCATTCATTTTGTCATTCCCTTTATCCTCAATAGTGGGTGGAGGCTCTGGGACTGCAGGCTAGACAAAGACAGTCCTGGAAGTAAAGGGAATATCAGAAGGAGGAGCTACATACCCAAGACCAGTTTTGTCAGTTGGGCTCTTTTGGATTGATAGCATGTGAGTCAGCTTTTCATCAGTGACTCTCTCCAATTGTAGTTGTGTCTCTAGTAACTTCTCCTCTAGCCCCTGTATCTTGAGCAGCAGTGAATTTTCTCTGTCTGTAAACTATTCAGCTCATGAATGTGCTGCTTGCGAGCTTCTCTCAGCTTTTCGAACTCTACATAGAGGGTTTTGTAAGCCTCCTTGAGTTCTTCTCCATCTTCATCACTATGCTCTGATTGGTAAGAATCCTCCTCTTCTACAAGAGGAACCACAAAGGCTAGAAATTTTTCTTGCTCAAGAGCTTCTTCTTCTTCGGACTCATCATTGAGAGTCACATTGTACGCCTTCCCTTTGCCCTTCTTGTGGTTCCCGCAGTCAGCCCGTATATGCCCAAATCCTGAGCATTCAAAACATCTTGGGCCTCTGGGATCTTTCTTTTTAGCTTCCTCGGGTTCAGATTCACTGGGGGCCTTCTTTATTTTTTCAGAAAACTACTTCTTGAATATCTCATTCCTCATTAATCTTCCGAAATTTTTTGGCCAGCATGGCCACAACTTTTTCTTCATCCTCAGAGATGTCGTCAGATGAGATTTCGACCTTTTTGGAAGCTTTTAGGGCAGTGGTCTTCGTTTTCTTGACCGGAGGCAGGGACAGCTCATAAGTTTGAAGAGATCCCACCAACTCTTCAATCTTCGTTTCTTCCAAGTCGTTGCTTTCTTCAATAGTTGTCACCTTGATTCTGAAACGCTTAGGCAAAGATCTAAAAATTTTACGGATGAGTTTTACATCAGAGACGGGTTTCCCAAGACTCACAATTGAGTTCCTTAGGTCGCTTATTTTGGAGTAAAACTCTCCGAATGTCTTCTTCCAACATCTTAATTTCTTTAAATCTAGAAATCAACATTTGAAGTTTGGCAGATTTAACAAGTTTGGTGCCTTTATATGTTGTTTCCAAGATTTTCGATGCATCTTTAGCAGAGTCATAGTTTGAGATTCTTGTGAATTCAGACGGTGAGAGTGCTTGACATAGAGCATGGAGGGCTTTATCATTGGTAAGTCGTGCGTTTTTCTCAGTGACTGCTTCTGGAGTTGCATCCGCTGAATTTGTCCAACTAGTTTCAACAATTTTCCAGCAATCAATGGATTTTAAAAAGAATCGCATACGAGCTTTCCAATAGCCATAGTTCGTACCATCAAAGGTAGGAACAATATTAAGATTCAGAGACATTATAAAACAAACTAGAAGTCGAAAGAAAAAAATAACACTAAAGAATTGAATCTTAACCAGAGTGTACCAAGCTTTGATACCAATTAAAAAAATAAATAACTTCTATATTCACCGTGTGTGTGTGCACAATGTGTTAACAAAATAATCTAAATACAGAATTAAAATGACACAAGGATTTTGTTAACGAAGTGGAAACTCAGTTAAGAGAAAAACCACTCTGAAGTAGCCATACGCATGATATCCACTATCAGAAGACAAGACTAGTTACAAAGCAGTAGCACTCACATAACCTTACGCAGTAGTCGTAACTTGAACTTTGACTGCAACCGTAGAACGCCTCCCAACCAGGTCTCCTACCTGAAGTGGTCTTCAATGGAATCATTCACCTTAGGGCCAACCCCTAAGATAGACTTCAAATCAGCGCAACAACAGCACACAATGGCAACGGCTTAAGAGAGACTAACTCAGCACAATAACTCTAAAAATACAACTCTCTAATCATTACGGAATTCAATACCGAATTCTTACAATTCTCAAGCCTAGGGACCTCTATTTATAGGCTGTAGGTTCAAATGAGCGTCTGGCTTGAAATACCTAGGTGCTGTCCGGACAGTAGACAAGAGGCACCTGTGTTTTGGAAAGAAATCTCATAGCTGATCGAACACTGAGTGGCATTTGAACGTGCTACTGAAACGTCCGGACGGATGCAAGTTGGAACAGTTTGAAGCTTCTCGACACAGAGGAAGGTCCGGACGGAAAGTTCTTGTCGTCCGGACAGATGATGCTTTGGACAGTTGGGCGTTCAGACGGTATGTCACGTTGTTCAGACGGCTGCAAGGGATCCGATTTCTCTTACTAGTAGACTGTACAGACTCTTCTAGAAGAACTCTGAATAGTTGAATCCCTACTTAAATGCATCATTACATTGAAGTGATTTTGTCCAACAGAATGTAGCCAATTACACACTAACAGCAGCCATTGGTGAATGACCAAAGAATCGCGCCTAGGCTTAGTGCGGAAAAGAGGATCGAGGTTAACCACATGCTGACGTACTCCAGAGACCCCCTGAATTGGAAAGACGCCGAACATCTAGGATTGACTACAATGCTCTCGTTACCAACAAGGTTTTGAACAAGTGCTTCTGGTTTCGGATTCCGAAAAACAGAATCATGCTAGATAGGAGAGGCGTGCCAATACCGTCGAAGGTGCCAACTTTGGCAAATTTTGGTTCCGGGGATGTCCTAAAAAATCCTTCCCACTCTGCGAAGTCCTTGAAGAAGAGAGGTACCACAAAAGGTACTACTCCTGGGGAAATCTCTACGCGAGCATCAAAGAAAAGGAAAGCAGCTCGACAAGGAACTACTCAACTACGCCACTCCTTAATCTGAAGGACAGAATAGTCAGTGGTTCCAAAATTCCAAGACTAGGATTCCTCGAATGGGTCCATGGATTCGATCTTAAGGGATACTGACGAAATATTGTCCGTGATGGCCAGGGAAGCTGCCGAGGTCAACAAAAAGGGGGATGCCTGTGTATCTGAGGAGGAGAAAATGAGCATCCATTTCCTGGAGTCTCTACCAAAGCCCCTTGCTAATCAAGGAAGCTAGGGGCCAATCCCATCCACAACGGAACCGAGGTCTAAGTCTCTTCCTGAAATGATGCAGTCAAAATGTAAGGGCAACGAAATTGCCACGGAAGAGGTCAGAGATACACCTCAGGGGAAGCTTCGCATAGAGCATGGCAATAGTTTCATAGTCGGGGGCATCTTAATGATGGCCCAATCCTTTGCACCTCCGGCTTGCAAGGCTTCGAGGCCGGTTCCTGCAACTTTGACGACTCCAGCTTTTTCATCTGTGGAGTAGGTATTTGTGTCTACCGAGCAAGCTCAAGGTTCTGTGGAGGTCGTGGATGTTTCCGAAGGGGGCAACATGGTCAGCGGAGAGGCCTTACCTTATCTTCTTTGAAAAGTAGAATCCGATAATTTCTCAGCAGACTATACAAGACTTCATGCAGAGGTTATCTCGGAGAGGGAGATCTTCTGCGAAGGTTAGCAGATTGGATCTTCCGCCTTTGAATCTGCTGAGGAAGTGGCCAAGGGTCAAACTCCAATAGATCCTGCTAACCACTCTCTGAGGTTTGCTGACCCCAGTTCGCATTTGAAGCCTCTTACTCGTTTCAAGTGGGACAACATGCGGGGTTGCCCCATAAAGGATTTTAGTAGGTCATCCCGGAAGGGCACTCGGCAAGGTTCAGTCAAACCAATGCCAGAGACTATGCCAAAAATTTGGCAGAAAAGGCACTTTAGGTATATGTCCCTTCCGTTCATTCTTTCTTAACAACTTGTCTTTAAACATTTTGAATTAGTTTTTATGATATTTGATGAGTGGCAAATATTGTATATTTGGACCCCTTAATTTTCATTTGTTAAACCTTTAGCTTTGTTATTTTCTAATATTTTTGGTTAGTTTTAGTGTCTTAAGTGTTTTGTAGGTCTTTGAGAGAAAATAGTGGCTTCTATGTGAAATTGTATAGAAACTGGAAAATAAATTATATTGAAGATGATGAATATGGCAAGTGTGAATTTCCCTAACAAAGCAATGCTACGTGGTGAAGTAGAATTTTTTATTTTTTATTTTTAGAAAAGAAAAGAAATTGCAGCAGCTCATTCTATAAATGGAACAAGTAAAAGACATGTGGTGCGGCGCAACTAATTGAAGAGCAGGATCACAACACCGACACAAGTCTTTCTAGAGGATTACTGCAGAAGGCAAGTGATTGACTGAACAGAAGGCACAATTCTTTCCACGCATGATATCTAAATGTGATGAGATGGATAGTAGATTTCTTTCCATAATAGAATGAGACATGCACATTCTCTTTCCAAGAACCAGAAGCAAAGGACATCTTCTCTAATCTCTAGACTTGCAAAGGACCGAAACAAGCAAGAATATTTTCTTCCCTAACAAAGAGCCACACACACCTAGCAGCACCGACTCGCAATACCTGGCAGCATTGATTTCTTTCCACAACAGGTACCTTACCACACGCACGAATTCTTTCCATGCAAAGGACCAAACACATAGACGTATCTCTCCACAATAGGCAATACGGGCTCTTTCAAGATGGGTACAAGACACGATTCTTTCCATGCAGTGCAACAACCGAATCAAAATCAATACATGATTCTTTTCAAGGATTTCATTCTAAAAGGAAAAGCAGCACCAAATTCCTTCAAAGACCGAACACTCCTGTCTTGCGGTGCCTTAATTTAAGGGAGAACTTTTACCTATTTGTCTTGACCTAGCATGCAGCACTAAAAAGACCCTAGGTATTAATATATATATATATATATATATATATATATATATATATATATATATATATATATATTCTTTTCTTTGTAAAAGAGGACCGAACTGGGACGAGAAAGGGAGGCGCAGTTCGTGCATCTTCTTCCTCTTGCAACATTCTCTATTTGTAAGTTTTTTTCTTTTATAAGTATTGCTATTTTTGTTACGCTCTCAATTAAAGTTAAGATGTTATTTTTAGTCATGAGAGGCTAAATCTTCAACTAAGGTTGAAGATAAAGCCTTGCCATTGATAACACTTTTATTGTGGTTCTTTTATTTTATGCAATTCCGATATTTATCAAAATATTGTTCAAGTATAATATTCAATTAATTGATTTATGTCTTTTTATTGAATGATTATTTATTAAAAGCTCGATATTCAATGTGTTTCAACCGATGGATACATCGAATGATTTGGTTGAAAGATGATATCCATTGTGATTTGTTTGTCAAAACAGATACATTGGATGATTTGATTTCAATTGGATATTCGTTGTGATTTGTTATTGAGTCGGATTCATTGAATAATTTAACATAATTTTTACGAAACTTTGAACAGTTCATATGGCTTAATTGTTTATCGGGTGTATGAATAAAATACAAGAATCTAGTGTTTGATTTGGTGAGGTGGATTCTGAAAACCTTAGTGCTTCTTATCTAATGTTTTTAATTTAGTTTATTATTTTTCATGATAAAATCACAAAATTTAGAATTAGGTTAAAATATGATTAGTTTAAATAGAAATTAATTTTCGTAACACAATTCCCTGTGGATTCGACCTCGCACTTGCACATACATTATATTGCAAACGATTCGTGCGCTTGCGAGTACTTCAAAACTCACAACAAGTTTTTTGGCGACTTTGCCGGTGAATTGTTGATTTTTGAAAATTGATTTTTGTTTGAATTGATTTTATTTTTCTACTAGTTTAGGAATATTTTTGTTTTATTTCTCTTCTTGCACTTTAGTTAATTTTTATTTGTTTTTGACTTGTGTTCTAACCAAAAAAAAAAAAAAAAAAGATTTTTATTTTTTTTGTTATTGTTCATTTGCAGTTCTGCCAAAACTTCATCCACCCATCTTGCACTCGAGCGCACATCTGCAGACTACATCAAAACGGATTAGTACCTGAAATTTTGCCAAACTTATTTTTAGTCTGTTTTGTGAGTTTTTAAGTTTTGGTATTTTTGTTTTGTTTTATGCTTCTATGTTAGTTTTCATTTTTGATTCTATATTATTTATTTTTGTTTATTTTATCTTCTTTAAAAAAAAAAAAATGTTTCATTTTTTTTATTTGCTTTTGCTTTATTGTCTTAGAAAAAAAAAATTACAGTCTCTTTTTGGTTTTTTTGTTTTTGTTTTACGTTATTTTATTGTTTGTTTTTCTTCTTTTAGTTTATTTTAGTTTTCCAAAAAAAGGGGGGGGGGGGGGGGGGGGGTGGAGGTTTTATGTGGGATATTTGCATGCTAAAGGTTGCGAGTGAAGCATGGATTTTTATTTTGATAATTATAACATTTTTTCTGCACAACACCCACTCCAACCAACTATTACATGGACCAGGTTCATATTACTCTGATCCGTATCATAGTTGTTAGTTTGTGATTGGCTGCATTTTGTTAGACAAAAATACTTCTATGTAATGATGCTTCTTATTCAGGGATGTTGTTATATTCAAAGTCTACACTTCAGTTCTGTGCTTCAAGAAGACTGTGTAGAATTCAAGATAGTGAAGTTCAAGTCCCTTGTATCCGTCTGGACGACGTGGTATTCCGTCCGGACGCTCATCTATCAAACATCATCCATATGGACGATGAGATTTTCTGTCTGGACTCCCATCTGTGTCCAGAAGCTTCGAACTGTTCCCGGTTGCATCTGTTTGGATGTCTCAACAACACGTCCAGACGTCCTTCAGTGCTCGACAAGTAAAGGGATTTCCTTTCCAAACACAGATATAGGAAGATAGCTACAACCGTCCGGACGACGTGGTTATTCCATCCGGACACTATCCTTGATAAGGCAAGTCGTGCAGAAGATGTTCAAATGTTCGGACGATCAAACCTTATTATGGAAATTGCGTGCAGAAGAAGTGCAACCGTTCAGATGCTAAGGCAACACCGTCCGGACGTGGCCCTATTTAGGAAAGAATATCAGAGATTTTGGAAAGTCGATTGCACAGTTGTCTGTCAGGACGCCGCCTAAAGGAAATTGTCTCAGACCCGATTTAGGTCTTCTATAGCCTATAAATAGAGGCCCCTAGGCATGTAAATTGTAAAAAATCGGTATTGAATTTGGTAGTGCTTAGAAGTTTATTTTAGAAGTCGTTGTGCTGATCCGCTTGCTCTCTAGCTGTTGCCGAAGTGTTGTTGCTGTGTTCGTATGAAGTCTATCTTAAGGAAGAGCCCTAAGGTAAAGGATTCTATTGAAAACCCCTTCAAGTAGGTGACTTGGTTAGGAGACGTTCGTGTTGGGTTACACGTCATAGTTCAAGGTACAACCACTGCATAAGGGTATATGAGTGCTACTGCTTTGTAACTAGCTTTGTCTTCTGAATAGTGGATATCTTGGGTTTGGCTACCCCGAAGTGGTTTTTCTCTTAAATTAGAAGTCACTTTATTTTTCAATTGGTATCAGAGCTTGGTACATTCTATGTAGATTTAATTCTTGAGTGTTATCCTTCTTGTTGACTTCTATTTTATTTTAATATACGACATTAAAAATAGATCCCAAGTGACTATCGTTTCATTTGGGGGTTCTTTTAGCAATACTTTCTTGGAGATCCACCATCTTCCAGCTTCGCTTGTCAGCTTCAGTCCGATGTATCAAACCCTTTGTTTGTTGGTACAACCAAGGATATCAAATAGTACCTTGATGTCAGTGAGCCATGCTTCAGCTACGCTTGGTCCCTCTATACCTTCGAATGATCGGAAGTTGTGACTAGAAAGTCACGGAGTGAACAACCTAGAGGTTCGACTTGGTTGTTGGGTTGGGGCACACGTGCTATTGCTTTGGCGAATTGCCTGGAGGTGCCAGCCATGAATTGGATTAAGGCTTCATAGAATTGTGGAGGTGGATTTCTTTCATTATCATCTTCATGGTGGCATTTTTCTTGGTTCTTACAGCGTCGATGAGGAGGCATTTTTTTGTATCATGATATTTTGTTAACCAAATAACGATAGCACGATTTATTCGGACTTAATAAAAATTCATATGGATATTTCCTATTTGAATTATAATCTAAAGGAGATTTTCAAGTGTTATGACATCTAGATTATTAAACCTATTTAAAAGTGTTTACTCAATCTTTTCTATATGATAATCTTATCATCCCTTTAGTAACTTAAAGGAATAACAAACACAATCATTGACAAATCACAACACTAAGCACATAACCTAAAGTAGCGTTACGTGCTAAGTGTACATACACATGCATAGCACACATTCTCAAAAGTTTTTCATAAAATAATTCTATCATTTTAAAATCTTTTGAAAATGTATCATAGTACATGAATGGATATTAATTCCCACCTCGGAATATGAGTTTGACTCCCCCATATTCAATGGATTGTTATACACGAATGAGTAGCCTCATCCTGAAACAAGAGTTTAACTCCCTCATATTCATTGAATTGTCATACATGAATGAGTAGCCTCATCTTGGAACAAGAGTTTAACTTCCTCATATTCATTGGAGGAACAGAAAGTTTTACTTCTTGCATTTAGAGGAGAAACAAGAATTTTCTCCTTATTTAATGGTGTGTCTCAGTTACTATTAGAGACAAGTTAGAAACAAAGATAGATATATAATATAGATATATAATTTCATAAAACTTTTGTTTCAACAACATTTTTATTGCTTCCAAACACCATTTCATCACATCTAAATATCATTTTACAAACAAAAGTAACAATGTTAAAAGTTATACTCAATATACTTAAAACATTTTCTGAGGGTCCAAATCCGAAACAGATTCTATTGCAACCCTTTTTAGCATGCAATCATATATATATATAACATGCCAATCAAATCTATGAGTTACTAACTTGTAAATCATATCAACATATTTTCTAACACATAAATGATACTGATATGCATACTAACATGATTAGCAAGAAACATATATCTATAAAGATCATACAACGCATATATGATCATGATTAACAAAGAAACATGTAATCATCAAAGTCATATCATGCATACATCATTATAATTATCACTTATGCAATGTAAGCATAGATGACCATATTTAAGAAATCCTAACCGTAGACAACAGTTATTAATCTCATCAATCACAATATTTCACACAAAAGCTTGTTATAAAAAGTTGTTTATTTTACCTATAGCTCTTGTGTTACCTCTACACTTCTAGGGTCATGTCTATCAGTACTCAGAGCAAAACTGCTCTGGCACTAAACTGTAACTTACTTAAGTTGCAGTTGTAACTTACTAAGGTCTCCTTATGACACTAAAGGTTCACTGGGTCTCGGAGCCAACCGTTCTGATACGACCTGTAACAACCTGCACATTTTCACTGTAACGACCCGCCTTTTACAATAAGGCGTAAGTGAAAATTTTGATTTTACACATGACGTTACGACGTCATCAAAGTTATAAAATAGCAGCGGAATATAATTTATTAAAAGTCCTTTAATGTCCTTTACACTAATTATAACACAATACATTGAGTTGACTGAAATTACTCTAGACATTTATTAAAAGTCCTTTAATGTCCTTTACACTAATTACAAAGAAAACCTGTGTCACATAAGACACAAAAGCATACATGGAAACTTACTAAATACAAGTAAGTTCCTAAACATGTTACACACAAAATAGTACAAACATTGATAAACACAAAGCACCAAAATCCTAACTACATAGCTTTAGATCTCTTAAGCTAGCAGTTAATCCATTCCATAATCTTCAGAACCTACGCAGATATCTATGAGATGGTGGTTTTACCACAACCCCATAGTTACATAAGTGAGTTAACTGTCATTCAACAATATCATGTATTATGTGTTATTTAAGGATAGAGATAACATAATGATGTGGTGACAGTTTTATATGCAAAGTGTTAATAGTTCAATTTAATTCTTTCACTTCACTCACATGGACCATTCTCTGATTAGCGGCTATCCTCGGGGCACGTTCCCCCCAACATTACTTTTTAATAACATATTCTCGTACTATCAGAGACCTCCCTCCTCTAGTACTTTGTATGCCATTCCAAACAATATGATTATTATGGTTTTCGGTTCAAGCAAATCACTATCATGAACCTTTGGGAGCCATTCTTTCCCAATATTAATAGATGTATTATTCGCAGTATGCAATAATCATTCACACACATCCAATTAAAATAAAACATAAACAGAATACTATTGAAATCCAGTACTACCCTCAGTAAGTAATTTATACTTGCAACCCTTTTGTGCAGTCTCAGTTCATCATCTGCATCAAATACATATATATGTGCATAGAAGATCAATATCATTATTTATTAGAAATTCATGCCTAAACATGAACCTTAATTACACATATATACATACTTAGAAACAATTATCTATTAATTAGAAAATCATTTACATTTATTAATACTTAACATGACATTGTTAAGTCTCAATATTATTTTTCAACCATAATATCTAAACCCATTTTCTGCAAAAATACTAACACTTCTAACAAAACCTAATCATTTTTAGGGAACATCAATCCAGGCATCAAATCTCACATCTTTGATTAATAAAATACATTTAGCACCCATTAATTTATAATTTCATAATCAAAGTAAACTAACATATTTAACATATTCTTAATTTAGTTATTGAGACTACATAATTAATATTTGACAAGTGAACCAAAACACCAATAACACTTGCATATATCCACAATATTCAAGCTCATAATCAAACCTAAAACTATGGTCAATGATGTGGTCTTTTGTTTACCAAAATATATCAATAATAAAATTAACCACTCGCAATAGAACGAATCCTTGTAGGATAAGGCTATAGAGAGGGTGTCGAACCTCAAGGGCTGCAGGGGTATTATTATCAAGCTTATCGAGATTAAATATAACTTAATTAAAAATATGTTTGATTTGGTTTTTGTTTTCTAAAAATAAATGCATAAAAGTAAAAGACATAAATTTAAAGATAGTAGGGATGAGATAAAGAATAGGGGATTGATTTCACCACTCACCGCATAACAATGGTCAATCATAAATTAACAAGGAAAATTCATACTATGCATGATATAGGACTCGTCTCACTCGAGTAGTCAAGAAATTACCTCTAAAGAATAAGTATAATCCATCTTTGGTTGGCACGGACCATCCACCTAATCACTAAGATGTGGTACGACCCGTCTTCCCTGGGCATGGACTAGCTACGTCTTTAATAGGATATACACACAATCAATGGAATAGTATAACCCATCTTCGGTTGGCACGGACAATCTACCTAAATTACATTAAACTAGGGTGTAGTACAATCCGTCTTCCCTAGGCATGGTCTATCTAATCCTCTTGATCATATGTCAATTAAAACCATTGTATAACAATCATTCACATAATCATAGAAAATATGAAGGATTGAGTTCAATCAATATAAAGGACTTTCTAAGACAAGATAAGAAATTCATAATGATTGAATATAAACATTAAAATCAATTCTCACAGTTATACAACTATCATGCATAGAGAACATCCCAAATTAAAATACAATTAAACCATCGTTACTTGGAAAGGGTTACATCAATGCCCTATTAGGAATTTAGCCGCTCATCGTGGTGCTGAGATAACCTCTTGCCATGTTCTTCTCCTCTTCAACTTGTCAGGCCTCCAAGAAGAATTTTCTGTCTAAATCTAATTAAGCATAAGCCCAAGCACCAAGCACACCTTCTCTTAAAGCTTCGAGGTCTATTTATAGGGAGCACACAAGTCCTAGAAGCCCTTAGAATTCCAGAAAAATCATCTCTTGAGTCTTCTTGTCCAAGTAGGAGATTGAAACTTCAATCCAAGTAGGAAAAGGATTCCAAATTCGGCAAGAATTGCCGTCTTTTATTGCGAGGCAATTTTAGCATAGTAAACGTTCGAATTAGAGAAAAAGCTATTTCTGACATATTTGTTGAATATTTTATTAGCTTTCCAACGCCACCAATTTCATTGCAATCCAATATCTGACACAAAAGTTATAATCCAAACACTGAGACATATGCAGAATCCAAATTTGAATCCAATCCGATTTTGACTCTTAGTGGAGAAATTCCGATTTAATCCTTCACTTGATTTGATTAAACTTAACCACATCATATAGGTATTCTTTTAAGATTGGTTAAGCTTAAACATATCTTCTAGGTCTTCTCAAAGTGTGCTTTAAGCCCAAAATTAATGGAATTAATTGCATCTTTATTTAAAACTTGAAAACATTAAAACAACACAAAATCAAACAAATAACAATGCTAAGGAATTAACATATGCAAGTTAAGGGGCTTGAATGTGGAACATTCAGCGCTTATCGGTCAATACCCAACTCTAAAAATCACAAGCTCCCGAGTGAAATATCACATATTAATTACTAACCAAACATAATCCTTAATACACTTAGCATGCGGGCAAGGTGTTTTGAAAGGAGGGGTGGTGTCATGAGTGGCCCTGACCTTGGGCTAACCGGCTAAGAGTGGTAGAGATGGAGTTGGAGAACTGAAGTGTTCGGGAGCTTAGTGGAGATTGGGTGAGTTATGTGGCAGCTTCTCTGTGGCTGCTTTATCAGTGGCATACAGCTGGAGTCTCTTCCTTAGGGAGAAACGGTGCCGTTTTAGGGTGGGAAGCCTTTAGTTGTTTTATGCTAAGTAGCTAGTTGTTTTAATGTTTCTGTTAGCCTTGTCATTTTAATGTCTCTCTGAGCGTTTTGTACGGAACTGAGCTAGAGCAGTATATAAGCTCAGCCGGTGGGTTTTATTAGGCAGCTTTGGAATTATCAAGTTGTTTTCCTTTTTCCTAGAGGCCTGAGCATCCTCGAATTTGCTCTTATCTGTGTTTCCTGTTCCTTTTCTCTAGTGAATTATATTTTCAAATTAAACATCCCTCTCTTCTTCCATTATTTGTTCCTATTTTCTTCTCTTAATTCCATTCAACCTAGGAAACCCCTTATAAATTGGTATTAGTAGCCAACGATCCCCGGCCTATGAGAACTAGATCCATGGCTTTGGCGGACGACAATGCAATGGTGACTCGATCTCAGTTGCGGGATGAATTACAAGGAGCAATGCAGACGTTGCAAACTCAAATGGTTCGGCCAAAGGAAGTAAAGGAGATGCAAGTGGAGAATCAAGTAGCACTCAAGTGCATGGAAGCTGAGACTCAAGCATCATTCTGGCGCTTGGAAGAACTCATCCAGAAACAATCTGGCTCTGGTATGAGTTTCAAATCACCCATCCCTACTTTTGAGCTTCAGCAAAATTTTGGTAAGGGGGAGAAATTTTTTGTCAAGGCGAAACTAGTTCTGGGGATGGCTTTTTAAAACCGAAGATAGTCCGTTTGGACTTCCCTCATTTTGATGGAGAGGATGCCGAGACATGGTGTTGTAGAGCTGAGCAATTCTTTGAGTATTACAATACTCCTATTGACCATAGATTGTCTATCACTTCTTTTCACATGGACGGCCGAGCTCTGGTATGGTTTAGAGAGTTGCGTGCTAGCACTCCTACTCTCACTTGGCCAGAATTTGTCCGCTCCTTGCAGATACGCTTTGGAAAAGGGTCCTATGACGAACCCATGGAGACATTGTCCAAGTTGAAGCAAGAAGGTTCTCTGGAAGAGTACAAAAACCTATTTGACACACTGGCTCTTAAGGTTCAGCACCTGCCAGAATTTCACAAATTGAGTTGTTTCTTGGGTGGCTTAAAAGACGAGATCAGGCTACCGGTGAGGATGTTTAATCCCAAAACCCTTGTCGATGCCTACTCCTTAGCCCGAATGCAGGAGGAATGCATTCTAACAACCAGACAATACCCCCGTTCTATGGCTTATTCTAGTCAATTCCAACACCCGAATCATGGCCTCAGTGTGCAGCTGCCAGTTGGATTCACTAAGGAAACTCCATTCTAGGGCAATACCCGGAATAATTTCCAAGGCCAAACTTGGCCAAATGTCACCGCCCCACCTGAGGGTGGATTGGTTGGTAAGGACAGGCCTAAACCAAACCAAGGCGTGATTCCCATCCAAAGAATTTCTCAGGCCCAAATGGAAGAGAGGCGACAAAGAGGCCTTTGCTATACATGCGACTCCAAATGGACAAGGGGACATGTGTGCACTGTTCCAAAGTTGTTTGTAATTGACGTGTGGCAAGATGGCGATGTTGAGAAGGACAAAGGGTCCGGCCCTACTGAAGACGACCCGGGGGATTTTTTTTGGAAGAATTCCCAGAAATTTCTTTAAATGCCATAACTGGCACTCCCAGTCCAAAGACTATGCAAATTGTGGTCTATTTGCGGTTCCAACCAGTGGTCATTCTCATTGGCTCCGATAGCACACATAATTTTGTGGATACAAAATTAGCTACTACTTTGGGTATACGACCTATCCTGCAGGATAGAATTCGGGTGCAAGTGGCAAATGGTGAAGAGGGTCCCAGCCCTGGCAGATGTAAAGATATTGAGGTTAAAATGCAAGGGTTTTCTTTTCGGACTAAGTTATTTATTCTACCGTTGGTTGGCTGTGATGCAGTCCTTGGAATTCATTGGCTCCGCACCCTCGGGCCTATCCTCTGGGACTTTTTTTAGCTACGGATGGAGTTTCATTATGAGGGAACTCGTTGTATTTTACAAGGGCTATTGCAGCTTCTCGGCAGTTCTGCCCACTCCTTGCACTTGCAAGGGTAGCAACCGATGGAATTGATTGGCCAGTAGGCGGTCTCTCCACTAATAACAGCCGTTTTGCAGAAGTTTGAAGGGGTCTTTTAGGAGCCTCAAGGATTGCCTCCACGGTGCTCTCATGACCACTCCATCACCCTCCAGGAAGGGGCTCAGCCAGTTTCATTGCGCCCATATCGCTACCCCTTTTACCAAAAGGCGGAAACTGAAAAAATCGTGCAAGAATTACTGCGTTCAGGGGTTATCTGGCACAGCCTCAGCCCTTTCTCTTCACTAGTTTTACTCGTATGGAAAGCCGATGGCACATGGAGGATGTGCATGGATTATCGGGCTTTAAATAAGGTAACTATTAAAGCCAAGTTTCCTATACTTGTGGTTGATGAACTCTTAGATGAGTTGTGGGGTGCAAAATTTTTTTCTAAGTTAGACTTGAGGTCCGGCTACTACCAAATTCGTGTGGTTGATGAAGACATCCCCAAAATCGCTTTTCGTACTCATGAGGGCCATTACGAGTTTTTGGTCATGCCCTTTGGGCTAACCAATGCTCCGTCCACTTTCCAAAGCCTTATGAACCACATTTTCAAACCTTACGAAAATTCATCTTAGTATATAGTAAGGACCTTGAAACACATGCAGCTCACTTATCCTTGACACTCTTCGGCAGAATTCTCTCTTTGTTAAGATGTCTAAGTGTAAGTTTGCTTGCTTAGAAGTGGAATACTTGGGCCATATCATCTCAGCCAAGGGGGTTTGTGCTGACCCTGGCAAAATTTAAGCAATGGTGGACTGGCCCTTTCCAAAAACCTTGAAGGCTTTGAGAGGTTTCCTCGGACTGACGGGTTACTATCGGAAACTCATCAAAAGCTATGGGCCCATTGCTGCTCCCTTAACCAACATGCTTAAAAAGAACTCATTTGGTTGGACAGTAGCTGCTCAAGAGGCTTTTGAAGCCCTTAAGCTGGCTGAAAGTAGGGCACCGGTGCTAGCGTTGTCTAACTTTTCCCAGCCCTTTATTATTGAGTGTGATGCCAGTGGGGGAGGGATTGGTGCAGTCCTTATGCAAGAAGGCAGGCCTATTGCCTTCCTCAGTCAAGCTTTAAAGGGCAAGGCAGTTCACATGTCGACTTATGAGAAGGAACTCTTCGCTCTCGTCCCTATCTACTTGGCCAGTCCTTTGTGGTTTGAACCGACCACCAAAGCCTTGATTCTTATTGGAACAGAAGGTTGGCACCCCATTCCAGCAACGGTGGCTTACTAAACTCCTTGGCTATGACTTTTTTGTGGAATATAAAAAAGGGGTGGAGAATAGGGTAGCTGATGCCCTCTCTAGAAGAGATTCTACTGCTGAGGAATTATCTTTCTCCTTGCTGTCTATGCCTACTCTTAGCTGGGTCGAGGATCTTAAGGCCGAGTATTCAGGGGATCCTACCCTTCATTTGTTACTGGAGCAATGGAACAACCATGAGCTTGATACCCGTAGATATTCTCTCCGAGATGGGCTTCTCTTGTACAAGAACCGCATTCTCTTGGGAGCGTCCCCCCACCTAAAAGCGCAAGTGTTAAACTATGTACATAGTGATCCTATGGCCGGTCACTCGGGGTATGAGAAAACTTTACAAAGGGCCAAGCGGGATTTCTACTGGCCAGGGATGAGGGTGGATATCAAACGGTTTATTCGGGAGTGTGGCATGTGCCAGCAAAACAAGTATGAAAACATTTGCCCTCCGGCTTGCTCCAGCCACTCCCCATTCCTACTAGAATTTGGACCGATATTAGCATGGATTTTAGAGAGGGTTTGCCCTTGTCACAGGGCCACTCTGTGATTTTTGTGATCATGGACAGGTTATCAAAGTATGCTCACTTTGTGTCTCTCTCTCACCCTACTCTGCTGTCAAAATTGCACAGCTATTCATTTCCAATGTGTTTAAGCTACACGGTATGCCTAACTCTATTGTTTCCGATCTTGACCCAACCTTCACTAGTGCTTTCTGGCAGGAATTATTCATGCTACAGGGTACTTCCCTAAAGCTAAGCACAAGCTACCATCCCCAGACAGATGAACAGACCGAAGTCAACAAGGGTTTGGAGAACTACCTCCGGTGCTTCGCCCAAGACTGTCCTAAGCACTGGACCAATTGGCTGCCCTGGGCCGAGTTCTGCTATAACACTACTTGACATTCTTCCACCAAGATGACACCTTTCGAAGCTGTATATTGTGTGCCTCCACCTAGACTACTGATTTACATCCCAGGGACTACTAGGGTTCACGCAGTAAAGGAAGTGCTTCGCAACAGGGAGCAAATCCTCAAATTGCTTCACCACAATTTAAAGCATGTGCAACAGAGAATGAAGAAATATGCAGATATTCAACGAACTGAACGAACATTTGAATTGGGTCAGGCAGTTTACCTCTGGTTACAGCCTTATCGACAGACATCGGTGACCCATCGCTGCGCCTTAAAGCTTGCACCCCATTTTTATGGCCCTTTCACCATCATCCGGAAGGTGGGTGAGGTAGCTTATGAGTTGGATCTGCCCCAGGAGTCCCGAATCCACCCGGTATTCCACATTTCTCAGCTGAAGCCAAAGTTGGGATCTTCCTCTTCTATTGTCCCCAAGCTCCCTCCCGTGGACTCTAATGGTGTCTTCCGGCCTGAACTGGTGGAGATACTGGACCGCCGTTCTCGACCGTATAATAATCGGCCTCTCATTGAACTGTTGGTTTGTTGGGAGGGCCAGACCGCCGATGATGCCACTTGGGAGGAATTCCACATCTTGAAAAATGCCTACCCCCACCTTGCAGGCAAGGTGTTTTGAAATGGGGGGGGTGGTGTCACGAGCGCCCCTGACCTTGGGCTAACCGGCTAAGTGTGGTAGAGATGGAGTTGGAGAACTGAAGTGTTTAGGAGCTTAGTGGAGATTGGGTGAGTTACGTGGCAGCTTCTCTGTGGCTGCTTTATCAGTGGCATAGAGCTGGAGTCTCTTCCTTGGGGAGAAACGGTGTCGTTTTGGGGTGGGAAGCCTTTAGTCATTTTATGCTAAGTAGCTAGTCGTTTTAATGTTTCTATTAGACTTTTCGTTTTAATGTCTCTCTGAGCATTTTGTACGGAACTGAGCTAGAGCAGTATATAAGCTCAGCCGGTGGGTTTTATTAGGCAGCTTTGGAATTATCAAGTTGTTTTCCTTTTTCCTGGAGGCCTGAGCATCCTCGAATTTGCTCTTATCTGTGTTTTCTGTTCCTTTTCTCTAGTGAATTATATTTTCAGATTAAACATCCCTCTCTTCTGCCATTATTTGTTCCTATTTTCTTCTCTTAATTCCATTCAACCCGGAAAACCCCTTACACAAATGGATTACAAGAAATTACCCTAAGGGTTTTCCCAGAAAAACTCGCAGGAAATTGCTCATGGAGGACTGGCCACCGAAGGTTCACCAGAGGATCGGGCTTCTCTTTGGTCTTCTGGGCTCACCGGCGACGATCCATGAAACCCACCGACGATCGGTGCCTCCAGACAGTCGGATCTTCCCCAGTTCTCCAGCTCTGGCCCCAGCTCTGATCGGCGCTCCTCCCGACTCCAGCTCTCTCTCTCTCTCTCTCTCTCTCTCTCTCTCTCTCTCTCTCTCTCTCTCTCTCTCTCTCTCTCTCTCTCTCTCTCAATCTCTCAGTTCTCTCTGATCTCTCCCTCAGCCTCATTATCTCTCTCGATTACTCAGACGAGAAGAAGAAACGAAGAACAGAAAGATGAAGAAATAACTAAAGAAGAAGCAAAAAGAGGAAAGAAGAAGAAAATAAAATAAGAAAGAAGAGGAAGGAAGAACCGGTGTGTTAAAGGCAAGAGGGGTCCACTTTATAATAAAAGAATTAGGATATTATTTCACTAAAGCTTAGTCATTAAGTTAAGTAAAATATCAATAAATATTTTTTTGTAACCTATTGTTAGTTTTTAACTTAGTTAGATTAATCTGGGTTAATCTTTAGATATTTATTTAAAATTTACTAATTACCTTTTACCATAGATATTTATGGATATTTTTACATTAGGTCTTCACCATTTTAATCTAACTCATTAGGCTATAATCTAAGTCCGTTTTGAACCTAGTTCGTTTCATTGTTAATATTATTATTCCAATAGTATTATAACACCATAAATATATATATATATACACACACACACAACAATATTACACATAGTAAATATTACACAATAATATTATTAATCAATATTATTATATCAATTAGTCCACTGAATAATTCAGTCTGTCTATTTAATAATCCTATAATATTATTAGAGTCTAATAATATTATTCTTTATTTATAAAATCAAGGTTTATAAATAATAAGACTAAGGAATATTTATTTTCATAAATATTCATATATTCCTTATTATTTATCGGGGATTAAAATATCGTGTTTAAAGCCACATACTTTATTAACAGCTAGATGTGAATATTGTTTCCTACAATATTAAGTCGTTCGAGTCTTGCGGATCGAACGCCAATGCTAGACTTGTCTATTTTATTCAGTCTTAAATTCTAATTTAAGACATTCTATTTTATTACTTAAATATGGGGTGCTACATTTAAAAAGGCGTAAGTGAAAATTTCGACTTCCATGTATTATGACATCATCAATGACATCATCAGAGTATAAATTGGCAGCGGAAACCATTTTTTTTCTTTAAGAACTTAGGAAACATAACTCGTCAAAGCTGACTAAATAACCTCAATATATAAAATAATAACCATTTGTTTTGATATAATAAAATACATCCAAATAACAACATATGTACCACATACGGCACAAACATTACATAATCATTGTATATAACATCTACATACTAAAGGTCCCGTCCATAACCTAGCAGCTCCTGTCACCAATCCTGCAAAACTTGCATGTGATTGTGGTTCACACTACAATCCCATATTGTGGTCAAGTGAGTCAACGGTCCTCAACCACATAGTAACATAATTATTTATTTAACAATATACAATGCAACCAAATGATGCCAGATATACATATCATATACACAATCTCACAAGCAAAGACAGTTCTATAATATACTAACAAATATACTCTATCACGAATAGCGCCCCACCATTATAGTTAATTGCATCCACACGCCAACCATGCACCCCTACCATGAATAGCGCCCACCATTATAGTTGACTGTGCCCACACGCCAATCATGCACACTTACCATGAACAGCGCCCACCATCCATACTTACCACAGACAGCGCCCACGATCCTAATACTGTTGATAATGCCCACTATCTAACAATATTAATAACCAACTTACTAACCTGTTACATAGGCTTAGTATAAACATATGCTTACCTACTTGTAATCGTACAACCATCATGCATGTAATCCCAATAAAAACATGTTAATCATATGTCAAACAACTTGCATTCAATCAAATAAAGCATCAATCACCCCCAGTCAATAAGAAATACTCACAGTAGTTCTTTTGGCTTCAGGAAAGCGTTCAAAGATAAAACCACTGCAATAAACGGATATAATCCAAACAAATAGTGAGTCAGTACTATTCACTAAACATAGATTTAACCCTATACTCATCTCTGATTTCTTAATCCTATTATTGTTTCGACATAGTAACAGCATATAAAACTCTTCAATTATAATGCCACATATTTTATGTGGCATTATAACTGCATTCATTATTCAATTACCAAAATACCCTTTTTCCATAATAATTACCCAAATACACCTTTTCATAAAAATGATTCTTTTTACTCGGGCATCACAATGGCATGATTTATACTTCAATACTTCACTTTGAAAACCCTATTTTAAAACATAACTTAAATCATTAAAGGATAAGAATCTTATCAAAATATCTAAAATATCTTATTAGGATATTTTGTAAAATATCTCAAAATATCTTTTGGGATATTTTGTAACACAATACTAAAAACAATCCCATTTTCTTTCTTAATCCGTTTTACTATCCTTAACACGTTCTTTCCTTTCCTTTTCTATTCTTTTTCCTTCTTTTCTACAAATCAAGAGATAATGTAGAGAGGATCTTAGAGATTCTTACCTTAATCAAAACCCGAGAGAGAGAGAGAGAGAGAGGGAGAGAGAGAGAGAGAGAGAGAGAGAGAGAGATCATTCCTTTCCCTTTGTTGCAAGACACCCGAGAGGAAGAGAAAGAGAGGAATTAAGAGAACTTCTCCTGGTGTTGGCCGAGTGAGGGAAATAATGGAGGATCTTCGTTTGTTTTGATGCAATCCGAATGGTAAAGATCCAAGAGAGAATTGGTGAGTGATATATACATATGTTCATAAAGAAGAAGTAAACTTCTTCACTTTGATTGTTTGAACAAAAGTGATCAAAACCAAGCAAAGGAGAGAAAGAACTTCCCAAAGGGAATGGATTTTTCCCTGTTTTTCACACCACCAACTGTGAGACTCCAAACAAGAAGAAGAGAGATCTTCTCTTTGCTTCACCGAAAGAGAAAGAGAGATGAAGGAGGATCTGCTTGTTGTGAGGACCGAAGAAGAAGAAAAAGAAGAGTAATCTTTTCCTGCCTTTGATCAAGCACAATGGAGGAGAGTTTCTCTTACCTTTTGATGCAACTAAAACAGAAGAGAAATGAGAGAATTGCAGAGGGTTTTTGCAATGGAAACTCAAGAGAGAAACCAAGAGAGTTTTGGGAGAATTTTGAGAATTCTTGAAGAAAAATGGAAGAAGAGGTGCTACTCTACTTATACTGATTTGGATGGCCAAGATTGCACCATTTTGATCTGATCTGTTCTAATGGCTTAGAAACCAACTTGGAAAGCAAGTTTAGTGACTCACCAAGCAATCATCAATATTCTCTTCAAATATTCTCTTATCTCTAACTAGATCTTATCTAATCTAAAATGATATGTTTTTGATGGCTAAGATTGATCACAAAATCATCTAAGGTCAAGAACATGTCTAGTTGGGTCATGACTCATCAAAATAAATGATGAGAATTGGATAAAAATTAAAGGACAATTGTTTCGGGTGAGATTCTGAATTTCTCCAGAAAGTCGATCGATCGCATTTTTACACTGTAGAATAATAGATCGATCTCATTTCGATCGATCCATTTTATAATCGATCAATCTCATTTTGATTGATCCATTTTTACACCATGAAATAATCAATCGATCTATTATACTTAGTCAAATTTTCATCCGCTTCAGCACCTATATAACTAAATTGCTCGATCAATTATTTAATCGATCGATTGATTTCTAATTCTATCAATTGGTCGATTCTAACCTCGCACGATCGATTCTAAGTTAATATAAAATCACTCGATCGATTAGATCGATTCTATAATCGATCGATCGATTGTACTTAGCTAGAATCCCAATCCGTTTTAAACTCTAAATATATTGTCACTAAGTATTTGATTCCTTTAAACCTAAATTGATGAATATTTATGAATAAATATTCATATTTAGTTTATTAGGCCTGAAATCCTATTTTAAGATATTTTATTCAATATCTTAAAATACAGGGTATTATAGGAAGATAGAAAAAGCATGTCTGGCGACTGTTTTTCTGTATTGGTAATTTTGACCCCTTCTCTTTGTAGACAGGTTTGATCTTACCACATGCTTGGGTTATTAATGTCTTTTTACCTATGTAGCATGTTTTTACTATTTTAAATTAAAATAAAAAATAAAAAATTTGGGGCAGAAGATGCAGAAATTTTATTTTTTTCTTTTCTTGGCATGTCAGATATTGCATGTATTTTTGCCTGATATCTTAGTTCATTGTGCATTAATTAACTATGCTTATACATAATTGAGAGTTTATACTTCATATCTGTCAAGTTTTCCTGCGCATCTAAATGCTAGATAGTTTCTTTACTCATGCGATGAATTTGTGCACTATCCAAGGCTCCCCTAAGGTACATTTTTTTCTCTCTGACTTTTTGCTTTTGAAGATTCTTATGAGAAAGATTTTTTTTTTTTTGTAAGATGGTCGAATTGACCAACTCGCTAGTTGAACCTAAAACCTAAAAATCATAGCATTCTCTCTAGGTTGCAACACCAAGTGATAAAAAGCATTCAAAAATTCAGTAAAATGGATAATTAAAAAGATCCACCGCTTATTCTGCTATAAATCTGTTCTTGAACTTGTCCCTATAGAAATAATCAGTGACCAAATCATTGCGGAAATAGACGGTCACTAAAGGTCTAAGTAAAAGAGAAAAGTGCTGCATCTTAGGGGGAGTGTATCAGATGAGGGTTGCTAAGGCCTAATAAAATAAGGTTTGACTTTTGATTGATCTTCATTAATTTTCTCTATTGTTTAGAAAATTCAGTTGTTTTAAGTCATATCAATGAACTTCATACCTTATTGGGAAAGTCTTCACACTCACACACATTGCATGAGTTGAGTAATCTATTTAAAATTTCTATCTACAGGGAATTTTGTGCAAATTGAACTCTTAACTCTTAATTATATCTCTGCATATTTTTGAAATGCTATCTGACTATTGTATCAGTTGATTATACATGCATATTCTGAAGCTGACATTAGGGAAAATAATTTTTCTGCAAATTTTCCTTTAGTTTATGTTTTTCAGTGTGAAGCATCCAGACGATCTCCTCTTGCATTCGGACAGGTGCGGCTTAGACGGCCGGACGGTCAGGTGACACGTCCGAACTCGTGTGGCCTTGTCGCATGCTTATGTGGCATCCCACGTCCAAATGGGTTAGTGATGCGTCCGAACGGTTACCCTACAGGGTTACATATCGCGTTTCAGCCCTAGCCACCGTATCTCCTCACCTTTTTCTCTCATTTTTTCTTCTCTTTTTGTCATTTTGGTGAGTTTTCTCGTGGGTTCTCGCAATATCTCGGCTTCTTTTGTCCTTTTCTGTCATTTATCTCTTTTCCAGGTATTTTGGTCTGTCCTTTATCTTCCTTTCAATTATTTTAGTTGTTAAGATATTTTTGTGGAATATACTTGAGATAAAGATTGCTTATATTTTTTAATATCTGCTGCTGAGTTGGGATTATTTGTTATGGCATTTATTTGGACTGTGTTGGATTATTTTGCTTGTTTGTAATTTTTGGGAAGTCTATTTTACTGTCGTTATAATGCTGGAATTTTTTTAACTAACAATACCTAATATCTTTGGTATTATTTTTTTTGGCAAATATTTTGTTATTGTTTGCAGAATCATGTCTGCCAGCAGCTCTCAGCGCAAAGACCGACAGAGGATGGAGGAAGGCATAGTTGCCACCAGAGCCAGGGTGGAAACCAGACCGGTGATCATTGAGAGAAATGTCCTTAGAGCCGACATCATGGTTCCTCCTTGATCAGTTGATCCGGGAGAACCAGTGGGGTTATCTGTTTCACTGCTCCAACATTGTCTATCCTAGATTAGTCAAGGATTTCTATGGATATCTTGAGGTTGTTCAAGATGAGCAAGGGAGTCTCACCTTACAAACCACAGTCTGGGGATTGACTTTCCGAGTTGATGATGCACTTATAGGGACTGCTATTGGGACTGATCCAGTTCCTTTTGAGGGAACTCCTTTCCTGGATTCTGTGATTTCCCCCACCATGGAGAGCTGCTCATGTTCTTTGATCCTCAGCATCGAACCATCTTCTTGCCAAAATTGTGCAGCACAATTTATGGCCTACGGCTCGACAGAGTGAGCTAGTCTACAAGCGAGCAAGATTTCTCTATGCCTTGATCCAGCGGATTCTCTTCTGTCTTTGCATGCACATTGTGCTTACTATGCTTGAGATGCGTGATGAGCATATGGCAAGTCTCCCTTTTGCGTGCCTCGTCACGAGGATTTGCTTGCAGGTTGTTCCTGACATTCCTGCTATGGAACCAAGGGAGAAGACCAAGGATACTCTTGGGAAACATGCAGTGCTAAAATTGAATGCTTAGCGGCGTTTGGAGGATCAACAGGAAGTAGCTTCTCCTCCAGCTCAGGTTGATCATACGGCAGCTTCCTCTTCCCAGACTGCTCCACCATCTCCAACCACGGATGCTATGCTCTCCCGCATTCTTGATACTATGCTGTCCATTCAGCGGGAGGTCACTTCTATGGGTATTCGTGTTAAGCAGAATCATATCAACATCAGATGTTGCCTCAAGAAACTGGATCCTGAGGATGATGATAAGGATCACTAAGTATTTTACTCATTTCTTTTGGTGCCTTGGGTGTTTATTTTGAGACATTTTATTATTCTGTTTTTGATAATTTGTAATACTCCTTAACTCTTGGATTATTTTTACTCTGTTTACCCTTGTCCTGCTGAGACATTGAAGGGGAGTAATTTTATTGTGGTTTTTCTCATACTCTATTTTACCCTTTGTCCTTTTGGGACAAAAAGGGGGAGTATTTTTTTATTTGGACTTGGACCGGGATTGTATTTTTAACCGGTCAAGTGATTTTTGTCCCAGAATGGCTAAAGGGGGAGTTTGTTAGTTTGTGATTGGCTACATTCTGTTGGACAAAAACACTTCTATGTAATGATGCTTATTATTCAAGGATACTGTTATATTCAAAGTCTACACTTCAGTTCTGTGCTTCAAGAAGACTCTGTGCAGAATTCAAGATAGTGAAGTTCAAGTCCCTTGTATCCGTCCGGACGACGTGGTATTTCTTCCGGACGCTCATCTGTCAAGCATCATCCATCCGAACGACGAGAACTTTCCGTCCGGACTCCCATCTGTATCCAGAAGCTTCGAACTGTTCCCAATTGCATCCTTTCCGACGTCTCAACAACATGTCCGGACGTCCTTCAGTGTTCAACAAGTAAAGGGATTTCCTTTCCAAACACAGATATGGGAAGACAGCTGCAACCGTCCAAAAGACGTGGTTATTCCATCCGGACGCTATCCTTGATAAGGCAAGTCGTGTAGAAGATGTTCAATCGTCTGGACGTCAGTTTACACTGTCCAGATGCTCAAACCTTATTATGGAAATTGCGTGCAGCAAAAGTGTAATTGTTCGGACGCTAGGGCAATACAGTCCGGACGCGGTCCTATTCAAGAAAGAATATCAACTATTTTGGAAAGCCAATCGCACAATTGTTCGTCAGGACGCCCTCAGCTACAGTCTGGACGCCGCCTAGATGAAATAGTCTCACACCCGATTTAGGTCTTCTGTAGCATATAAATAGAGGCCCCTAGGCATATAAATTGTAAGAATTCGGTATTGAATTCCGTAATGCTTAGAGAGTTTATTTTTGGAGTCATTGTCCTGATCTGCTTGCTCTCTAGCCGTTGCCGAAGTGTTGTTTCTGTGTTCGTGTGAAGTCTATCTTAGGGAGGAGCCATAAGATAAAGGATTCCATTAAACACCCCTTCAAGTAGGTGACTTGGTTGGGAGGCGTTCGTGTTGGGTTACACGTCAGAGTTCAAGGTACGACCACTGCATAAGGGTATGTGAGTGCTACTGCTTTGTAACTAGCTTTGTCTTCTGAATAGTGGATATCATGTGTTTGGCTACCCCGGAGTGACTTTTCTCTTAATTGAGTTTTCACTTCGTTAACAAAATATCTATCTCTTTTAATTCCGCACTTTTTGATATTTTGTTACACTTTACACACGCACGTTAAATTAGAAGTCACTTTATTTACCTGGGGACAATCCTCTAATTTTTCATTTGACCAAATGAACACCAAATTTTCCAACCCAGGATTTGAATCAAATTCCAATTTTTACAACCCGGACTGGAATAACCATTCTATTGATTGGGTGTAGCATGATTCCACTAGTTGTGGGGAACATTTTCCAACTGCTCACATCGATGACTTAGGTGGGAGAGCAAACCAACTCATGGCAGCTAGGTTTGCCTATGCCCCATTTTCACACACTATTATTGCACCACCTAAGTCATGTTCATATTGTTTTAACCCTTCTCATCGTGCACACAAATGCCCATTTATTAGACACTACAGGAGCATGATTGATGAGGATGATGCTAGAAATTCTTGTCATGAGCATGTCCAAGCAACCACCACACTTGAGAGTGAGAAAATTGTTGATAATGATGACGATGAAGAGAAAGAGGGCTCACTTGGAGTCTATTGAGGACCTAGAGCAAATTGAGTCCCCGTCAACTCCAAATTTTGTCCAATGACAAGGAAATTTGTACTGAAGCTCATTCCTTCATCACCATCCCTTTTGAGACACTTCATGAGCCCCAAGCTTCAGTTCTTCAATGTCTCAAACAGCCATCTTATGATAAATTTGTCAAGGATCTATGCACACAAGGTCACAAATCTAGGAATCATCTTCCTAATAAGATCCTTCGAAGCAAGCAAGTAGGTTACCTGAGATGGTGAAACATTCTGCTAGAGGGCTATCAAATTCTAATGGAGAAAGGGTGGAAGGGATTAGTTGGACATCCCAATGATCGGGAAAAGTGCAGTAACTTTTCTCTTACATTTTATTTTCCGTACACTTTCTTTTTGTCGCTTTTCATTTCATTTGTGTCTTTTTCTTTTGTTTCTAACAACAATTGACCTTTTGATGTTTGTTTCTATGAGAAAATATTGCCGTTACTTTTGTCGACTGGTGCTTTGGTGTTTAAGTTTAGGGGACGCCTTGACCTTTTTCACACCTTGATGTTTCCTTCTGGTGAAAAATAAAGTGACTTCTAAATTACGGTTTGTATGTGTGAACAACGTGTAACAAAATATCAAAAGTGCGAAATTTAAATGAGACAAATATTTTGTTAACGAAGTAGAAACTCAATTCAGAGAAAAACCACTCCAGGGTAGCCAAACTCAGAAAATCTACTATTCAGAAGACAAAGTTAGTACAAAGACGGTAACACTCCAAGGCAGCCAAACTCAGGAAATCCACTAGAGGCCTCTATTTACAGGCTTAGAAGACCTAAAACGAGTCTTTTTCTGATTTCTCTAGGCTGCATCCAGACGGTGAATTGTGCAACCTCCTTTCCATAACGCGCTTCATGCGTTTCCATATTTAGGCCACGTCCGGACGATGTTTCTCTCGAGTCCGGACGGTTGCAAATTGTTTGCACGTCATTTCCTTATCAAGGACTGCGTCTGGAATGTGTTGCCTTGGAGTCCGAACATTTGCAAATTGTCTACACATCATTTCCTTATCAAGGACCTCGTCTAGACAGTGTTGCCTTATTGTTCAGACGGATGCAAGTTGTCTTCCCAATCCATGTCTGCAAAGGAAAACTAGAATATTCTTGAACTCTGAATAGCGTCCGTACATGTTGTCATGACGTCCGAACGGATGCAACCTGGA
Organism: Alnus glutinosa; assembly: GCF_958979055.1. Classification (NCBI taxonomy): domain Eukaryota; kingdom Viridiplantae; phylum Streptophyta; class Magnoliopsida; order Fagales; family Betulaceae; genus Alnus; species Alnus glutinosa. The sequence goes on along the minus strand of NC_084893.1, from coordinate 15,463,447 downwards.
GCTGTTCAGAAGCTTCTCGACACTAATGGGCGTCAAAATGCATGATTGGGCCGTCCAGACATAAACGAAGGATCCAACTTTTTCTGAGTTGGAATCTGCACATAATCTTCCTAGAACACTGAAAAGCCTTCTTGAAGCTTGTGACACTGACACTTGTCATAATAAGGCTTTTTTCGTATTAAAGAAATAAATTCTAAATACTTTGAAGATTATGAAATATACAACATCCTTGTTTAAAACAACAACATTGCGTGATAGTGATTTTGTCAACAGAATGCAGCCAATCAAACTAACAAACTCCCCTTTTGGCCATTCTTGGACAAAAATCACTTGACCGGTTTAAAAATACAGTCTCGGTCCAAAAATAAAAATACTCTCCCTTTTTCTCTCAGTTAGATTGTGTTGGCTGCATTCTGTTTGACAAAATCACTATTATGTAATGTTGCTACATAATCAGGGATGCCACTTATTACAGAGTCTTCATTTCATAAAAGTGGTTCAAGATACTGGTCAACCGTCCGGACATCAGACTCCACCATCCGGACGCTCAGGCCTTAATATGGAAATTGCGTACAGCATAAGTGCAACCGTTCGGACGTGGCCTTATTCAGGAAAGAATAATCAGCAAATTTGGAAAGCTGGTTGCACAATTGTCCGTCCAGACAACCTCAACTACCGTCCGGACGCCTCCTAGGAAAATCTTATTAAACTCGGTTTTGATTTTCTGTAACCTATAAATAGTGGCCCCCTAGGCATATAATTTGTAAGAATTCAGTAGTGAATTCCGTAGAGCTTAGAGAGAATATTTTAGGAGTCGTTGTGCTATTTCGCTTACTTTCTAGCCGTTGCCAAGTGCCGTTGCTATGTTTGTGTGAAGTCCTCTTAGGGGTTGGCCTTAAAGTAAAAGATTCCATTGAATATCCCTTCAAGTAGGAGACTTGGTTAGGAAGCGTTCACGATGGGTTTCGTGTCAGAGTAATAGGAAGGATCGTTGCATCGGGGTATGTGAGTGTTACTTTCTATATACTAGCTTTATCTTTTGAATAGTGGATATCTTGGGTTTGGCTGCCCCGGAATGGTTTTTCTCTAAATTGAATTTTCACTTTGTCAATAAAATATTTGTCTCTTTTAAATTCCGCAATTTAAATATTTTGTTACACACTATCACACACACGGTTAATTAGAAGTCAATTTTATTTTTCAATTGATATCAGAGCTTGGTACACTCTGGTTAAGATTAATTTCTTGAGTGTGATCTTTTGACTTCTACTTCTCTTCTTTTATTTTTATCATGTCTCAAAATCTTAATTTTGTTCTGCCCTTTGATGGGACGAACTATAGCTATTGGAAAGCCCGCATGCATTTTTTTAAAAATCAATTGAATTCTGGAAAATTGTTGAAACTGGTTGGATTAAGCCAGAGGATACAGACAAAATTACTATTACTCAAACAAGTGCACAGCTCTCCAATGATAAAGCCCTCCATGCTCTATGTCAAGCACTTTCACCATCTGAATTCGCAAGAATTTCAAATTGTAAAATTGCTAAAGATGCATGGCAAATTCTAGAAACAACATATGAAGTAACGAAACTAGTTAAATCTGCCAAGCTTCAAATGTTGATTTCTAAATTTGAAGAAATTAAGATGCTCGAAGAAGAGACATTCAGAGAGTTTTACACTAAAATTAGTGACCTAAGAAACACGATGGTAAGTCTTGGGAAGTCAATCTCGAATGTAAAACTCATTCGAAAGATACTAAGATCTTTGCCTGAGCGTTTCAGGATTAAGGTGACTACCATAGAAGAAAGCAAAGATCTGGAGGAGATGAAGATTAAAGAGCTAGTAGGATCTCTTCAAACATATGAATACTCCTTACCTCCATTCAGAAAGGCAAAAATCATTGCCCTCAAGGCATCCAAGAAGAAGACCAGATTCTCATCAGACGAAGACTCTGACATTGATGAAGATGATGTGGCAATGTTGGCCAAGAACTTCGAGCGATTCATGAAGAATAATAAGTTCAAGAAGAGGTTCTCTAATAGATTGAAGAAGGCTCCTCAAACAGCTGAGCCGGAAGAAGCTGAGAAGAAGGATCCAAGGAGTCCTCAATGCTATGAATGCTTAGGCTTCGGGCACATTACGCCTTAATGTGCAAATCTGAAGAAAATGAAAGGAAAGGCCTTTAATGCTACTCTTAGTGATGAGTCTGGGAAAGAAGAAGAAACTCCTGAGGAAGAAAAATTCCTAGCCTTCGTGGCCCCTTATGAAGAAAATAAGGATTCTCAATCCTACTACTTTGAGCTCAATGATGAAGAAGATATGAAGGCAGCCTATGAGCTTCAATACATAGAATTCTTAAAGCTAAGGGAGAAATACAAACAAGAAGTCCAAGAGCTAAACAGCCTAAGGACTAAGAAGACCATTATGCTGATAAAGATAAATGATCTAGAAGAGAGGCTTCTTGAGACACAGCTTCAGTTGGAGAGGGTCACCAATGAGAAGCTGACCCATATGCTGTCAATCCAGAAGAGCCCAACAGACAAGACCAAACTCGGGTATGTAGCTCCTCCCTCTGACATTCCCTCTACTTCTAGGACTATCTTTGTCAAGCCCACAGTCCCCGAACCTTCACTCACAGTTGTGGACAAAGGGAAGGACATAATCAGTGGAGATATTCCAGTCACTCAGAAGCTCCCCACCACTAGACGACCTCCCATATGCCATCGTTACGGCCTAAGCAAGCATGTCCAACCCCAGTGTTCCCTTCTAAAGGCTCAAAGATCAAAGGTCAAGAAAGAGATGCCCAGACAAGCAAGTTTCAACACAAGACCTCTGGCTCAGCAGAAGGCTCCAAAGCATTAGGCCCCCCAGTATCAAGCTCCATGGCATCAAGCTCCAAGGCATTAGGCCCCATGGCGCCAGGCTCCCCAGCATCAGCAGCCTCAGCAGAGATTTATTCCTGCCAATCAGAATGGCAAAGCCAAGGCTAACAAATCAAGGCACTTCATGAAAAAGTCGCAAAAGATGGAGGATGATCAATTCTATAGGGAGCTGCCTATTTGGATGCAGAGCATGATACAGTGGATGGATTATCAAATGAAGTCCTGTCAACAACCACCAAAAGGAAAGTAGGCTTGGGTCAGAAAGGAGGCAGACATTCACCCCTTGAGGGGTAGTGGACTCACCTAGTTGGTGAGAGTATATACATGCCTAGGATTTGGTTCCTAATCCTAGAGCATCAAGTTTGATTGCATTGCATGATTTTCTACTTGTTATATCTTTGTTTGCTTTGCAATGTAGGAACCACTGTTATTTGCCCCATATTTCTCTTGTTACTCTTGAGAGAACTTTGCAGGTACTATTTGGGGAAGACAGAAAAAGCATGTCGGGCAACTGTTTTTTTGTATTGGTAATTTTGACTCTTCACAGGTTTGATCTTGCCTTACATGCTAGTCTCATGGTTGTTTACCTTTATAGCATGTTTTCATTATTTTTCATATATATATATATATATTGGGGGAGAAGTTGCAGGAATTTAATTTTTTTCTTTTCTTGGTATGTCAGATATTGCATATATTTTTACCTGATATCTCAGTTCATTGCCCATTAATTGACTATGCTTATGATTGAGAGTTTATGCCTAACATCTGCAAAGTTTTTTATATGCATTTAAATGCTAGCTAGTTACTCTTTTCATGCGATGATTTTGTGCACTATCCAATGCTCCCCTAAAGTACATTTTTTTTTTTTTTGGAAATTCTGATGAGATAGATTTTTTTTTGTAAGATGGTCAGATTGACCAACTCAATAGTTGAACCTATAACTTAAAAATTATAACATTCTCTCTAGGTTGTAGCACCAAGTGATAAAAAATCATTCAAAAAGACAAAAAAAAAAAAAAAAAAAAAAAAAAAAAAAAAAAAAAACTAGTGAATATGGATAATTAAAAAGATCCACTGCTTATTGTGCTATAAATCTGTTTTTGAACTTATCCATAAAGAAACAGTCAGTGACCAAATCATTGCAGAAATAGAAGGTCACTAAAGGACTAAGTGAAAGAAAAGTGTTACATCTTAGGGGGAGTGTATCAAATGAGGGTTGCTATGCCTTAGTAAAATATGGTTTGACTTTTGATTGATCTATCATTGATTTTTTTCTCTTGTTTAGAAAATTCAGTTACTTTAAGTCATATCAGTGAACTTCTTCTTTTTGCGCTAGGCAAGATAGAATCACACAAGTAAACCCCTAAGCAACTGCTAAAAACACTTTCATCTCTATTCCTTTTTATATTTTTATTTTTATTTATTTTTATTTTATAAGTACAACAGAAACAAAACAAACTACAAATCAAGTAACCTTAAAGGAGTTTGCACTTCGGTTAATATTACTAGTTGTCCAGCTAGTAGTGGCAGGGATGGTAGCAGAAAAATCCGAGATAGTTGACGAGATACGCCAATCCTGTATGATCGTTGGATTATTGATGGCAAGATTTACTGTGAGAGAATCACTTTCAAAAGTAACATGAGAGGGCCGCAATGACAAACAGAGTTGAGCAGCAAGTAAAGCTGCTGTTGCTTCTCCAAACAATGGGGTGCAAGGTGGACTAATCCTTAAAATAGTTTGGATAATAGCTCCAGTTGAATCCCGACAAAGAGCCGCTTGCGCTGAAAAATTGCTTATGATTGCTGTATCATAATTGATCTTAAAACAATGAAGTTTGGCTTTTTCCAAACCTGCCGTACAGAAGCAGTTTTGCTTGTCCATGCTGAAAACTGGATCCGAGAAGTTCGATTGACAGCAGCAGATATAGATAAAGCATTAGGAATCCAACCATCATGATGAGCTTTGTTGCGAGAGCGCCAGATGTGATCACAAGCAACCATAGCAAAAATTTGGAAAAGATGTGAATCTTCTGAAGAAATACCTACGGTTCTCGGATGTAGAATAATATTTAACCATTCAGAAATTTTAGAGATACGCAAAGCAATAATGTCCATAGGCTAGAAAGAATTTCTCCATATAACCCGTGCAATAGGGCAGGGGAAAAATAGATGAAGCAATGAATCCGTTGCATGGGAACAAAGAGAGCATGATGTATCCAACTAAGAAGAGCTGATGGATTTTGAAATACGATCCTTTGTAGGAACAATGTTCCAAACCATTTTCCAGAGGAAAAGCTTGAGTCTATGATTAAGCTTTAGTTTCCACAGGCCTTTCTAACTGACGGATAACACCGGTGAAACTGGAAGAAGCCTATTAGAAGTATAAATGATGAGCCGTCTTGGTAGTGAAAACCCCAGAGCAGAAGCTATCCATAGAAGAGCATTTGAAAGAGCTCCAATTTTAATCTTTAGGACTTCTGTCGTAGTAGATGAATCAAAAAGAAAAGTTAGAAGTGATACATTCCAGGTCATACTAATAGGATTGACAAGGTCCGAAATCGCCAAAGGATGCTCCATGATCAATCTCGGAACTCGCAGAATAGGTTGAAAATTGGGCAAAGTAGGTATCCAAGGCGAAAACCAAATTTCCAGAGAACTTGAACCATGAAGAATATAACAAGATCTTGATTTAAGCAAAGGAACAACATATTTGATTCCATTCTAGCTATAAGACCCCGAGCTTAAAGGGCTAGAGAGAAGCGTTCCATACTTAATATATTTTTCCTTGAAGAGAGATATCCAAAGTGCATCATGATTTGAAAGAATTTTACAGCCAAGTTTGGCAATAAGAGAAATATTGATATCTTTCATTAAACGAAAACCCATACCACCCTGATCTTTAGGCAAACATATCGAACTCCAAGATTTAAGATTAAGATTATGAGATTTACCTTTAGGAAAACCACACCAAAAATTCCTGAAAGCATTGTCAAGATGATGACAGAGAATGTCCGGGAACATAAAAGAACTCATAGCATAAGAAGGGATAGAGGAAGCCACCACTTTAAGCACCGATTTCCCAACTTGGAAAGGGCTTTAGATCTCCACCCTTCTATTTTTCCTTGCACCTTTTGTAGAATATCCAAAAAAGAAGACTGCTTAGACCGACCGAAGAACATGGGGAGGCCTAGATGCTTCGCAGAATTACTTTGCTAAGGTTTTATCAGCCCTCATATCACTTTTTAGTGAGACAACATCTAAACAAGTCAAATGAAACATTGGTAAGGCACGTCCAAAAGTTCAAACCTGTAGGTTTAAGCCCATCCCATTAGCTAGTAATCTTTGTGACTGCTACTCAATTTAGGATAAGACTCCATAACAAAACAAATTTAACTCCACACAATTTAGAAGAATCTAGATCAACATCAACACCTCAAACTGTAACAAAATCCAAAATTGTGCACCTTATATGTCTTACATGCCCAACAATTGAGGCAAACTGCATATTCCTAGCCAGTCTTTTAACTAGCAAGGAGCTAAGCTAAAAAGGATATGATCTTTTACTTGAGGAGGTTAACAAAGGGCATGGAATAATGATGTTTCTAGAGAAACATTCCATATCTCACTTTGTCTTCAGCATCTTAGTTAGCAAGGAGCTGATAAAGACATGGTAAATCTTCAACTCGAGCTTAACAGAGAAACTGGAACTATCAATGTTTCTAGCGCATCATCACAATGGTTTACTTGGAGCTCACTTCAGATTTCTGTACACTCTGCCCATTGTTTGAGCTGATATTTATACTTACAATATGATATGTAATCAAGGGTTAGAAAGTTCTGACAGAATACCATACACGTGCAAAATTTGATTCATTTAGGTTCTTCTGTACTAGTTGAAGCATCTGAACGCCTCCTCTTGGCATCATTGTCACCTAAATGCAATGAAACACAAATATCTTCATCGCAGCCACTCCTTAATGAAGAGAGATTCTCCGGAATAGCCCTAAACTGTATATTTTTTTGATGTAGTAGGGACCCACTGGTGAAACTTGGAATAAACTGATGTTCAACACTGGGAGCCACCTTGATCCCATCTTCCAGATGAAACCCTGTTTCCATTAGTGATGGGTTCACTGTTGGGCTGCTGCGTTCAACTTCCAGAGGGATGTGCTGTATCTGAAGACCCAGTGGTTCAAATCTGTCCTCAGCTTTGTCCTTTGGAAGCATTCCTTCAGGAGGAGAGGAGTCCCCAACAGTAGACCCAATTGCTGTAGCGGACATAGCTCTTTGTTCTTGCACCGCCACTATAAATAACAAAAACACACTTAGAATCATGATAAGGCAATATAAGGTATTTCATGTATCTGGTTTTTCATTAATCCTTAAAAAATGTACACCTCTCTCTCTCTCTCTCTCTCTCTCTCTCTCTGTGTGTGGCAAGGATGTAAAAAACCATACACAAACGTGATGTGGCCAAGCCTCAAAGGGAGACTACCTTAAGTACTTGTCCCTGGTCACATCGAGTAGTTTTGTCTTAAGCTTACTATTTTCTTAGATTAGAGTTTTCCTTCCACTTGCATCTTTAATGTCTTAGAAGACCATATACAATCACATTATTGCATTACCCTAAACCAACTCTCTTAACTTTAAACAATGAAAGGGTATCTTGGTTTTCTGATTTGTATAGCAGCTTTTGATGGTAGGGGCAAGACTGAAGAAAATCAGAATAGTTATGCACGATGCTTATAAATCCATAGCAAAAGACAGATATATCAGATCAACAAAACATGTCAGCACCAACAAAAGCCACATCTGTAAAAGTACAAACCTTTAAGTCCTTCATCAGAAGTTATGAGATCAAGTTCAAGGAGATTGAGAAGGCGCCCAAGATCAACCCCACTTGTCCAATTTTCAGGAGGTTGGCCAACTTTTAGTTTAAGTCGGCCCCGGTTAGCAGTTCCACCCCATATGATTCCTATCGGCCGTGGCTTCTCACCATTCTCACCCTTTAACATGATGAGGCTTCCACTATCTCCTTCAAGGTCAAATGTTTGCCGGTTCTCACCCACAACAAGAAAATCAGTTAAGAAGCATATGCCTTTCTCATCATTGTACTCTAGAGCATAGGCCAATACAGTTCCGGTGGTCAAACCAGAACTTCTTCCAACCTTCATCACCTGCTTCCCAATAAGGCTACTGATTGGAGACTGCAAGTCTATAATTTTTACATCACCAATTTCTCCGACACCTTTCACAGATGTCGTAACAGTGCACATGTCAAAATCATCAGCAAAAGGTATGAATGCCCCATCTGCTCTTACAAATGTCTCTGCAGGGGGTCAGGATGGTAAGTTTATTAAATTAATGAAAAGCTATTGCGTAAAATGGTTAAGTATATTAGCTACATTATGTAAAAATAAAAGGAGAAAATAGATTAAGAAGAAACATTTAAGAGCCACAGAGAAAAATTAAGAGTGCTAACAGGCATATATCTGAAGAGGGAAAAGAATCCTAGAAAAAAAAAAGAAGATAAACTATTTAAAGGGGTGATTCACGAATTATACAGAGCCGAGCCGAAAATAAGATAATATCTGCCACAGTTGTTGATACTGAGCCTTAAAATTTATCTCTCTAAAGTTATAATTACAAGCCCTAGAAAAGGAGTTTTGAGGAGCATCTACCAAGTTGGTTGAAGTATTGACCAAACAGAGTTTAGATGAGAACGAAATTATGGGAACAATTATAATACCAGGCTATGTTTATTGAACCATCATAATGCCAACCTAGATGAAGTGCAAACAAAGAAGGTAGAAATGGTTGGTGAATACAGCGCCAGCCATGATGGCTACAGCACATAACGATCAAACAAACTCAAGTTGAAGCAGCATTGTCAAAACCCAACTAAGATTTAGGCAGAGTCACATTCCTATTAGGTTACATCAAATTGAACCTTTTGGACATGGATACAAATAGATATGAATTCCATGATGTTAATTAGATAGCACCTTGACCCAATTGCAATGGGTTTGGTAGATTAAAGAAAAAAAAAATAAAAGACTCAGCATATAAAATCCAAATTGAAGTGCTATGTACTTAGATTGAGACCATTCCTCCTAATCAATCCAATTGTAAACATTAACTCTCCATGATAACAATTTTGAACTTTTTTTGTCATCATTATTGTTATTACATTAATCAGACTAGTAATAGATCCTCAGTACCTGGGTTTATTCCAGCAAAGATACCATACCAAAGCTCGTCTGTGATGAATGAGGTAGCTCTCTCCACTGCACCAAGATAGACCCCAGGTCCAAGTGTTGGAGGCAGGGGATGAAACATCTTTTGATTTGGATAATCTAAGTCAACTGCAACATGACGATTTGTAAGGAAACCAACTTGTCGACTGCCTGTTTGGCTCCTCACAATAGCACCCAAGGTCCCATATGTCTCCTGGCTAGCCACCTAACAAAAGCCACAATGATGATGTATTAACAAATAAAATGAAAAGCAAAGATAATTTAAAGAATCACCTGAAGAGAGAAATAGATAAATAAATTAATAAAATGTCATAATTAAAAAAAAAAAAAAAAAAGAAAAAAAAAGAAGAAGGGGATACAGCAGACAAGAAAAGAATAAGATATGACCACTGATGAAGTACCAGACCAGTGGTATATCAGTTTTAGCTTGAATTTTAATGAACATGGTTTCAGGTGAAACCGTGCAAGAGCTTGATTAACATTCTATTGTCGTCAGATAAAATTACTAAGCTGGCATTTGGTGCCTCTCCTAGTCGATGAAATGAAATATGACAGTATAAAAGGCAGTGCTAGAACTATCGCTATGCAGAAACTAGTTGAAGAAAAAAGAGGAAGATTTCATGATGTAGCACAAGACTAAATAGTACCAATGAACAGTACCCGTGAACTATACTTTCTGTTTGTGAGTCTTATTGAAGAGAATTGTACGGAACAATATGGGAAGAGAGAGTGACTAGGTTGATTCAGTTGTAGCCCTCTCAACCCTTTTATATAGATTGATTAATTGGTAGAATTACAATAGTGTCCTTTAACAACTCACTAACAAACTCTTAACAGCTTACTAACAAACAAACTAATTCTACCAACACTTATAAAGGATGGGCGGTGAACATTAGGACTTTAGAAAAAGAATAGGTCTAAATTTATGGACTTTACTACGAGTTTCAGGGGAAAACATAAATGGGAAAGACGTTCCTAAGCATTGTACCTAACCCTAACGGACTAAGACTCCTTGGACTTAACTCGTGAAAACTACAAAATAAAACCCTATACCAATAATAAGCCAAAATATAAAATAAGACCCAACTAGACTTAAACTAAATTTTGCAAGCTCCCAAGTAGATTCCACATCATCTAACAGGTACCAAATTAAAACTTGGACAAGATAAATGTAACAGGTGGATTATCTGTTACTGATTTCTAGGGTTTGCTTTGCTGAATTGTAAATGGAAATGGAATGAAATAGAAAGAAATTGATGAATTGATGTGAGAATGGAAGAACAATGGACGATCTATAAAATTGATGAACGAAACAGTAATGAAATTGGACAATTCGAGATGTCCGGTCTCCTAGAGCATTTCGAGGTGCTCAACCTCCATTTCACAATTCACAAATCAGATGCCCTCTACAATTAGACTCTAGGCCTTATATACACATATTTCCTAAGCTAAATTCTAACAATTGATATGGCTTTACCAATAACTACTACCCAAGCCCATCCAGCCTAGCCCACTAACACAAATAGTATTGTTACATATTACCCACTCCTTCAAGCACCTTGCCCACAAGGTGCGGTTTTTCAAAAAAATAAAAATAAAAGATAAAAAATATAGGTCTTCAAAGCAAAACGCATAAAACCAAGCGTAAATGACATTTCTGCCCTTCCTAAAAAAAATATTGCCTCCAGCTGTTCCTCAATACTTGAGCAAGATAGACTTAGCCTTCGTGTGAACTCCAGCTATATGCAACAATCTTCCACTGGATTATCCCTTGACACGTAGCAAAATTGTCAAACTAAGCCATGTGGAAAAGTTTATTTAAGGTGCATTATTTCTTCAACTACTACATAGGAACCTATTTGTACACCCTTGAGCTTCTCGGTTCTTCTCTTCCTCTTCTTTGTTCATGTCCCCGCTTCAGCTTCTACAAGAGGAAAACACCAGAGTTGGTCCATGGCTACCTCTGCGCCCCAAGATGATGGATAAGAAGGATCTGGCGAGGCGAAACAAGAAAGAGCGGCGAGGACCGAGAGGGAATTTATTGAAATGTTGGACCACCAGTTCTTGCCCACTCTCCACGCCAGCATCAACTCGCCTTGGTGGCTCTGCCTCCTGACCGAGTTTTGATCTGGCGGAAACCTCCACATGCTCCGCCATTGCCGTCCTTCCCAGTGCTATAAGAGGAAAGCACCTCTGAACACAAATTCGTTGGATTCTCCCTCTGCCACGTAGCAGTTCCATTTTCCAAATCAAATGAATGGTAATATACATTCTAAGATTACCACTTCCATTAAACACAACCTGTGGTGCAATAAACGAAGAATCCCACTCTCTTTCAAATCCCACATCAAACAGAACTCTGCTATGATGCTCACCTTAGTGCTGGACATGACCACCACCTCACAAGGCCTATGCTTTCAGTATCAAATGCCCCTCAATCAATTTGATGCACTGCAGCTTCTAGTTGGAGCTCTGCATCAGCTTGCGGCGCTTCTTCTTCAGCCGCCGCATCCTCTTCTTCTTTCACTTGCTTCCAACGCCAGCGTTGCTTCAGGACATCAAAGTCCCCCCCCACATCCTCATTCGAATACTTTCATCACACAAGTTCTGCGCATTTGGATAAAGATCAACCAGATCTGGAAATTGCTTCTCCATGAGAGATTTTGAAGGGTGTGGTTGAAGAATTTTGTCGAACAGATGGTAGGTGTCTTCAATCGGATCTGTTGCTGGAATTATTGTGTTTTGAATCTTCAGCTGGATCTGTTTCTGGAATTATTCTGTGTTTTGTATCTTCACCCAGATCTGTTTCTGGAATTATTGTGTTTGGCTTCGTTGTCTCGCTTCTCCTCTTCTTCGTCCTTGACTTCTAGGTTTTCTACCTTCTCAGGAGCTGAAAATCGTGCTTGAATAGCCTTAACAAATTCGTCCCAACGAGAAACACTTTTGAGTAGCGTTCAATTCCCGAAACCACACAAGTGCCTTAACTTCCATATGATAGGAAGAAATGGGAAGGCGTTGGGCATCCCGAGTGCCATAGAAATCAAAATACTGTGCTGCACGGCAGCACCACGTCTCCGGATCCTCACCACTGAACCGAGAAAAATCCAGGTGGAATGCTGCCACTTGTCTCCATCAACTCTCCCCGGCTTGAGAAAACTCGACCATATCGCGTTGAAGGCATAGAATTGTTCGTAGAAGTCTCAAGCTTGAGCGTTGGAACCTATTGTCAATGATCCAAGTGCAATTAGAAACTGGGCGCCCCTTCCATTTGAAGAGATACCTTTGATAACTCCATTAGTAGACAGGAGTTGATGATCAATAACATCTTCAAGACATGGGGTTAGTGGGAGTTTAGCAACAATAGCATCATTAGGTTCATATTCATCATGCCTTTGGTATAAGTGAGATCTTCAATATTAAAGACATTACTTATACCTATATCTTTCAGCAAGTCAAGAACATATGTATTTAAATTAATTTTCTTCAAAATTTAGTAAGGACCTGCACTTTTTGAGTGAAACTTCTTGTACATACCTTTTGGATATCTTTCAGGCCTAATATGAACCATTACCATGTCTCTTTCCTTCAATTCGACAAATTTTCTTCTCAAATGAGAGCTAATTCATTGCTTATTTCAATCTTTCATTGCACATCATCATGTATCTCATGCATATATGTTTATTCATAAAATAAATAAATAAAAAAGAAATGTATCTCATGCATATGTTTAGTAAAAGCATTGGCTTTAACACTAGTATGGGCTTGAATGGGTAGAGGAACCAAATCATGAAGTAAAAAATCCATCACTCTCAAAGGGGCTACTACATGTAGACAGATTAACAGAGCTATTATAAGCAAATTCAACCATAGCAACATGGTCACCAATAAGACATTGGAGGAGATCACTCAAACTTTGATCAACAATTTCTGTTTATCCATCAGTTTGGCAATGAAAAGAAGAGAACTTCAGCCTCAAATTCAACAATTTTCATAAAGTTCTCCAAAAGTAAGTCATAAATTTCACATCATTGTCCAAAACGACAATTTTAGGCAGCCCAAAGAAGAGTAGCAATATGGACAAATGAATCAATGAATGAATGTGGAAGAGCCTAGGGGCACGGGACAACTCTCTCTAAAGAACTTGGCAAAATAGCTGTTCGTCTGGAATAAGGAATAAAGCGAGGCATCTTTGAATATTGATCCACCACCAGAAACATAAAGCAATGATGCCAAAGAGTTCTTGGAAATCCTAGGACAAAGTCCATTTTTAAGTCTTGCCATGGTTAATGAGGAATTGGTAACGGCATGTATAAACTTGTATTTGTCTTCCTTCCCTTTGATATCTGAGATTGGGAGACAACTCTTGCTACATCTCGCTTCAAGCTTGACCAATAACATTGATCCTCAACAACTGCAAGGATCTTATCTCTTCCAAAATGACCTACTGCTCCTCCGTGATATAATTCCCGAATTAAGTGCTTAAGTAGAGATATGTTAGACAAGAAAAGCCGAGTTTGCTCAAAAAGACAGCCATCATGTAAGAAAAAAATCAGAATATATGCAGCATGCTGTCCAGGCATTAAATCAACATATATAATACTAAAATCCGCGCAAGATGAGGGTAGTCTCTTTTAAGCAAATCAAAGCCCACAACTAGAATAGTCATTGAGGAAAGAACAAGTACCACTCAACTTAGTGCATCAGCTCCATTGTTATCAATACAAGCCTTGTGATTGGTATCAAAAGTGTATTATTGCAAGAAAGAAACCCAATTTCCATTTGGATTATTCAACTTCTTTTGGGCATTGATTTATTTAAGTGCTCAGAGTACAGCACAAACTCCTTTCGAATGAGATAACAATGTCAATGACGAAGTTCTTGAACAACAGCATAGAATTCTTCGCCATAGGTGGACTACTTTTGTTTGGCCTCATTTAACTTCTCACTGAAAGCAGCAATGGGATGGCTTCCATGACTAAGCATGCTTCTCATATAACATGTGATGCGTCATATGCCACTGCAACTACTTTAAAGAAATACCAGTCACAAAAGTGGAGCATCAATCATTCTTTCCTTTATCGCTTCAAAAGTTTGTGATGTTGCCTTGATTCAAATTAGCTATCCACTCTTTAGGCAATTAGTGATAAGCACTATAATAGTGCTAAAATTTCTAAAAGTGCTTACAGACTGTGGCGAACCCCTGAAAACTATGAATTTCATGCGAAGTAGTGGGAAATGACCACTCCTCAATAACTTTGACTTTGTATGGATTAGGTTCCATACCTTTGGAAGAAATAACAAAACCCAAAAGTTTCTCTTGGTGAAGAACTTTCATAAATTGATGAAGATGAAAGAGGTGCTCATCCCTGGTCTTACAAAAGATTAAGATATCATCAAAAAAATTTTTAAAAAAAAAAAATACTAAAAAGTGACCAATAAAGGCTGAAATACCTAGGTTATAAAGCACATGAATGTACTAGGTGCATTGGAAAGACCGAATGGAATAACTAGCCACACATAAAGCCTATCTTTTGTTTTTAAAGCAGTCTTCCACGTATCTCCGGGTCTTATACATATTAAATGATATCTACTCTTCAAATCTATTTTCCAAAAGACAATAGAATCAGCCACCATGTCTAGCATATCATCAAAGCGAGTGATGTAAAACTGATACTTGATAATAAATTTATTTATAGCACAACTTTCGACACACATAGACTAAGTGTCATTTTTCTTCAATGTAAGCAACGCAAGGACAACACAAGAACTTAAACATTGCAAATAAAAACCCTGGACAGAAGCTCATCCACTTGCCTTTTAGCTCAGAATGCTCACTTAGGTTCATGCGATACACTGTAAGATTAGGCAATTGAGATCCTAGTACAAGATTTATTGCGTGATGGATACTATGCATGGGAGGGAGTTCATTAGGCAACTCTTCTGGTGCTACATCAGAAAATTTAGACAACTTCCACATTTCCGAAGGCATATTGAACTCATAGCTGACAGACTAACAGTAGATTTCTTTACTTGTCATCACGGCATAAATAACATTAGGTCCATACTTTCAACTTCAAACTGCTCTTTTGAAAGTATGTGGAGAAGCTTTTTCTTATTTTCAATGCCTTTTGGCTTTGATTTCTCATATTTTTCTCAGCGCTAGATATAGGCTGGAAGATAATTGTTTGCTTCCAAAACAGAAAAAATATAGGTGTTTTCGCACTCACAATGTTGTACACATGATCATAGAGCCAAGATCGACCAAGAATGATATGTGTAACTTTTCATCACACTTCACATAATACGGAACAACTATATGTATTACAAGAAAAAGAAACAAGACAAGGTTGAGCTATTGGAATAGAGGAGTTGTCAATCCAAGCTACTTTGTATGGTTGAAGGTGTGGTGCAAGTGGAAGCTTAAAGCAGTCAACCAAGGATGTTGACAGATCGTTCATAAAACTTCCACCATCAATAATAACTGCTTTAGCTTGATTTCCACATTAGACTAGCATTTGGAAAATGTATGTACGCCACCACTCTTGCTCCACTTTAGGGGTAGTTAGAATGCACCTAACAACAGAAAGGAAAGAAATATCCTGATAATCTTCTTTAAAATCATCAGCAGTTTATACTCCATAATTAAATGAAGTCTCTTCCTTGGCATCCTTTTGTGATTGTTCTTCTTTTTCTTCTTCCACCCTAGTATGTAAATTATTCTTTTTGCACAATGATAAGCCACGTATCTTGGCTTCACTAAACTTGAAACAAATCTATTTGTCTCTGCCACTTGATTCATCGGTTGCAACACCTTTACCCTTAGAATTAGCCACATTGGAGGGAAAAGCCTTTAATCCATTTGACTGATTAAATGGTTTCCAAGGTGCTGTCTTGGTGCCGTGGTTTACATCACTAAAATTCTTTGTTAGCTTAAGACTCCACTTCCCTAATAATCGAGTATCTAAAGTACTCTTCCATAACAAGCACCACTTGGAACGCATGCTTCAAGCACCAAATGGCTGCCAAAGTAATTCTTGCCTTATATCAAACCTCAAACCAGTTTTGAATCAAGCTACTGTTTTCGGGGGTCTTATACCTCACTTCGAGTTGTAAGCCCATCAAATTTCTACATAAATTCCACTATTAACTTGCTACTCTGTTTTAATTAAACTAATTTCTCCCATATTTTATCACAATAATTGGCAGGCGTATACTTCTCTAGAAGTTTTGCCTTCATTTCTTACCATGTGGTTGTCCCTATCCATCACACGTTTACCATGTGCTCAGGTTCCGATTATCTGTCATATCATACCAATAAAAGTATTCTTTAATAGAAGACAGTGAATCACTATATAGCGCAGCATTTATCTTTCCTACAAAATCGGGAACTTTCATCTTGATTTGTTTTGTGAGATCTCCAGCGGTATCATGTAGTTCATGTTGTGCCCACTCAAATAGATCCCTAGTTCAATCAAACATGGGATTTTGGGATAATTCACAGCCTTAGGGAGCCCCAAAGTGCTATTTGAGAATGATTTGTCTGCTGGCCTACTTGTTGACCACCTTGGTTTTCATTGTTCTCTCCATTATTGTCACCTCCAGCAGTTTCCCCTTGCACACGCTGATCACACCACCATTTTTTGATGAAGAGGAACCCCTCCAAGGAAGGGCCACTTCGTGTAGGGGTCAGGTAAAACTTGAATCCATGTAAAGCGCCCCCTCCACGCTGATCGGGTAATACTCCGGCTTCGCCGGCGGGCTGGCCCCAAGGAATTATTTGCACCCAAGAAAATTCAAACCTTAAACCTCATGGGACTACCACAAAGACCAATATCCTTACCACTTGAGCCAACCCCTTTGGGTTACCATCACGCCACCATTAGTTTGAGAAGTTTGACTATCTAGATTCTTTCATCGAGCTGTAATGTCATTAAGTTGATCAATAATTTGAAAAAACATCTCATCTCGTTGGCTATCTGCCAAACGATCTTCCCAAACATGTTTTGTCTCACTTTGCTACCAAAATTGATGTAGCACAAACGTTGTGTGAAGAACAATATTTTTTGTTTGTGAATCTTATGATGGATGGGTAGTTTATGGTTTTGAAGATTTGGATTTTAGAAATACAATGTCTAAATATATGAAGTTTGCTGAAAATTTGTTAGGAATTATTTTCTTTTAATAAATAATAGAAAATTTTATTAAAAAGCGCAAAGGCACAATCCAAGTACAGAGGGAGTATACAAAAGAGAAGCCTAACTAGAAGTAGAGAAGAGATCTAAGAACACATGAAAACTCAAAAAACTAGAATCTGAGCCAGCAGTCTAAAGAAAGAGTCTTAAAGAATAAAGTCTTTAATTCCATTAAGGTCATCTGATGGTCCTCAAAGCTACGATCGTTTATTTCCCTCCATATACACCACATAAAGCAAGACTAAATCGTCTTCCAAACTACGTCAAGTTGAGACCTACCCCCTAGCGCTCTCCAAAAGGCAAAGAGGTTTGACACCCTTAAAGGCATAACCCCAAGCCAGCCCTACATTGCTGAAAAATGTATTCCAAATAACACATGCAAACTCACAGTAGAGTAGAAGATGGTTCACTGACTCCCCACTCTTCTTACACATGCAACACCACTCAACCACAGTTACATGGCGTTTCCATAAATTGTCCATGGTGCAATCTTCCCTAAGACGGCCGATCAAGCACAAAAAGCCAATCTCAAGGAAGCCGTATTCCACCAAATACTCTTCCAAGGAAAATGAGTGTTATCATGGGGAACAAGAATATTATAGTAAGATTTAACTCAAACAAACCTCTCCTAGAAGGTATCCAACAAAGTCTGTCCTCAACACCCTGTTTCACTCTAATGGAATACAACAAAGTGTAGAGAGAGGTAAAGAGATCCATCTTCGAATCATGAGTCGCTCTAAGTTAATATTCCACTCTCCAAACGATCTGCTACAGCAACTTCCTTAAAACCAGCAATGCTAAATAAGTTCAAAAAAGATGTCTTGAGAGCATGATCCCCACACCAAACGTCATGCTAGAATCGAATTTTGGAGCCATCCCCCATCTGAAATATAGTGTGGCTAGAAAGCTCCCCCTAACCCCTCCTAATGTTTTGCCATATTTAAAATTCACAACCACCCTCCACAATGTCTCTCTCATGAACATAGCACAACAGCCACTTCCTCAAAAAATGACCGACTGGGGGCAGCCCCTGCCTTGGCTATTGAGGTCTGTGTCGTTCCTCAGTCCTCCTAGGTTGAGTCTCGCCCATATGTGTTTCTCTGATAGAGGGGGTTCCTTCTTCTTCTTATCCAAGAGGTTGTTGCTGCCTTGTTGGCTTTGATCTGTGAAGGCCCTAATCGTATCCTCAGTGTTTATGAATTCTTCGGCCTTATCCATGAATTCCTAGAGGGTGGAGGGAGTTCTATGAGTAAGTTCCTCCGTGAAAGAAGTCCTTGGCCAGATCCCTCCGAGTGGGGCTGCAAGGATGACGCTCCCGTCCTGGTCATCAACCGTGAGCTTCTCTTTGTTGAATATGGCAATAGTCTTTAAGGGGTTCTTTGTCACCTCCCTTAAGGGTGAGGAGGTAAGCTGTGGGTTTTCTTTGCTTCCACCTGCCAATAAATTGGGTGAGGAACTGCTTACACAAATCTTTGAAAGAGTCGATGGAGTTGGATTACAAGTTCCCGAACCACATTCAGTTAGGTCCCTTCAAAGTGGTGGGGAATGCTTGACACATGTTCTCCTCGGGCATTTCTTGCAGGAGCATGTGGGTTGTGTAGATTTCAATGTGGTCTATTGGATCCTTGGATCCATCATACATGTCCATTTGTGGACTTCAAACTTTGGGTGAAGCTGCATTTCCAGAACCTTCATAGTGAAGTCCCAAGTTAATGCCTTCAAGAAGACTTTCAACAATGGAGGTGTTTACCGTTTACTGTCTTTACCATTGCGTCGAACTTGGCCCGTAAGTCGTTTATACGGGCATCAATGCGGCTACCTGCTTCGGGATGCCCGGTATTGTTGGCTTTCAATACTTGTTGAGGAGACAGGGATTGGTCCCTCTCCTCTCAGTTCCCAGTGCCGCTTTCACAGTCCTCCCTCTTCACTTCTCCTTGGTCTGATGGTGGTTCTCGCTCACTGTTACTATTCGGGGAGGGGTTCGGCTACTAGAACTGCTGCATCATATCATGGTTTTCGTGGAGGATGAGGTCCACATTCTAGGAGAGGTGCAGCAACGGTGTCTTGATTGTTGTGAGCCTTTGCTCCTGAAGGTTTGGCTGGCCGGAGGTCCCAACATTGTTCATTCAAGCATTCTTCGATCTGGTGTTTGGCATGGTGTCTTTTATCTAGGGGATGTCTCTTATTAGTAAGTCAGTAAAAGGGCTCTCAAAGAAGAATGGGAGAAGTGTTTTTCGAGAAAGAGATATTTCATATTACGCAGACAGTGAGGGAATTCGGCCTGACCTGCTTCAGTTGCTGCCTCTTTTTTATTGATTGTAGATTTCCCTTTGCATAACCACCCTGCCACGTGGCGCACTTTCATTGGGTACGTCCTGATAGTACAGAGTATCCCGCTCAGGCCTCATGGTGTTGTCCTCTAGCGTCTGCAGGGCGTATCCATGTGCAACAAATATTCCCTTTTGGGCAGCTGTCAGCTTTATGCTTCAGCAGGCCGTTATGGTGAAGTGGCAGGGATAGGGATCCTCCTCCATATATTTACTGTGTGCCTTCATATGGCTAGTGGGCTCAGTTGTGACTCTCAGCGAACCAAAGGCTGGCTTCATTTTTGTCATGACAGGCCCAACTTGGTTGGAGGGCCCTAAGTAAAGGGGTCCACCAAAAGTTGCCCTCTATCTTTCAAATGTTTCAAAGAATGATTCAAACCTAGTTTAATACCTCTATAAAAATTGTCCATTCTGACAATAGGGGGGTGAGTATGTCTGATGATCTCTATACTTATTTTTGCAAACATGGTATTATCTATCAAACCACTTGTGTCGATACTCCTCAAAAGAACGGAGTTGCTGAGCAGAAAAATCAACATCTTCTAGACATAACTGAGTCTTTAATGTCTTATTAGGGTGATGCATTACTCACCGCTGCATATCTCATCAATAGGAGCCCTCTCATGTCTTAGATTCAAAACACATCTTGGGGTATTGTCCCTCATCTTTATCTACTTCCAAAGGTGTCTCTTCAATGGTATTTGGTTGTGTTTGTTTTGTTCACCTTCATGATCCAACTTGGGGTAAATTATATCATCGTGCTCTCAAATGTATCTTTGTGGGTTATTTCCCTACTCAGAAGGAGTATAAAAGTTATCATCCCCATCGTGGAAACATTTTTGTCTCGATGAATGTTACTTTTCCGAGTCCTAACCATATTTCTCATCCACCCAAACTTCAATTCAAGGGAGAGTGCAAGTGAAGAGAAGTTTTCTATGAGTAGTCTTCTACCTCTCTTTACTCATGTGCCAGAGCATGACAAACAACAACCTCTTGCTAATGAGTCTCTTATTGATGAGTCGCATTGAGAGTTTACTCCAGATGCCAGAAAAGTAAGACCATTCCTGATGGTAATTGCCAAACATCTGACCCTAACTCAGGTAATACTACTTCTACCCTTGATTTAAACTCTTCAATACTTATCATCGATGATATTAATCTTCCTATTTCAAAACGCAAAGGAGTCAGGTCATGTACCCTCATTGTTCGTTTGTGTACAAAGTGTCGTCTATGCTTATTCCTAAAAATTTACAAAAGGCACTTAGTTATCCAAAGTGGAAAGAAGCGATGCAAGAAGAGATGAAAACTCTTCATAAAAATAATATATGTGATCTTGTTAAATTGCCTAATGGAAAAAAGGTGATTGAATGAAAGTGGGTGTTTACTGTAAAGCATAAGCCCGGTGGCTCCTTGGAAAGATACAAGGGTAGACTAGTTCCAAAAGGTTTTACACAAACCTATGGAATTGACTATGAAGAGACATTTGCTATGGTAGCAAGGAAGAACTCAAAACGAGTCCTACTTTTAGCGTTAGCAAATTTGGATTGGTCGCTACAACAATTTGACATGAAAAGTGAATTTCTTCGTGAAGATCTAGCAGAAGAATTATATATGGAAGTTCCTCCAAGGCATGAATTTTCCAATTCTATGAGTAAAGTGTGCAAACTGAAGAAGGCATTGTATGGTCTAAAACAATCTCCAAGAGCATGGCTTGGGCATTTTTTTCTGAGCTATGCAGAGATTCATCATAAACAAAGTCAAGCTAATCATATGCTTTTTATGAAACATTCTTCTCAAGGAAAGGCAATAGCTCTAAAAAAAATTGTGTGTAGATGATATTGTAATGATAGGAACTGATGATGAGGAGATACAAAACTAAATCATTTCTCTTTCAAATGAATTTCAAAAAAAGAAAAAAGAAAAAAAAAAGAGACTTGGGCAATTTGAAGTATTTTCTAGGCATCGAGGTTGTAAGGTATAAACATAGTATATTTATCTCCCAACGGAAATATGTCCTTGATTTTCTCAAGGAAACAGGGATGCTCGAATGTAAAGCCATTGATAATGCAGTGGAGGTGAAGTTTAATTTGGCTGAAAATAGTGAGAGTCCTATGGTGGAATAAAGGTAGATATCAACAATTTGTTGGCAAGTTTGATTTCTTTATCTCACACCCGTTCCGAAATTGCATATGCTGTCAATGTGGCAAGTCAATTTATACATTCACCACGTGAGTCCCATTGCTTCCACCAGATTCTTCATTAGTTTTTCACGACATGATCACTTGAAGATAGAAGCCTACACAAATGCAAATTAGGTGGATCTATTATACATCATCAATGGTTCACATCAAGATATTGTGCATTTCTAGGAGGTAATTTGGTTGCTTGGTCTAGTAAGAAACAACCCATGGTTGCTAGATCCAATGTTGAAGTAGAATTTAGAGCCATGACTCATAAAGTGTGCGAAATGCTATGGTTGAAGATATTACTTAAAGATTTTGTGATTCCATGAGATTGTATTATGACAATAAAGTTGCGATCAACATTGCTCACAATCCACTCCAACATGACTGAACTAAGCATGTCAAAGTTGACTGACATTTCACTAAAGAAAAACAACGAGAGTGTCTAATCTGCACAACATATGTTAAGATAGGGGAACAACGTGTTGATATCCTAACTGTTGTAGTTTGTATAAACGGTTTAGACACAAAAGGTGGAGACACGTTAGTGTGTTATTCTACTTGTTATGTAGCCTACCACACAGATCTTATTATATAGGTTTAGAGAAATAAAACAATGACCAAAATACCCATAAACCCTAATGACTCACAAACCCTAATAACTCTTCTAACACTCCCTCTCAAGCTGGAGCATATATATCACATAAGCTCAGCTTGGAATAAACAAGCAAACGAAAAACACCTACAAAAACATATTCTAACACCCCCCCCCCCCCCCCCCCCCCTCAAGCCGAAACAGCTTGGAGCACAAAATACAAAAACTTATAAAAATAAAAATAACAAGAAAATTCACTAAAACTTCAACGCCGGTCGAAAACTCGCTAGAAAACTGGGACGGGCCTCGCCGCAAAACACCAAAACACCAAGGTCGATTGGATCTCATCATATGACACCAAGGCCGGTAGAATCTCGCCGAAAACCACCTCAAAACACGAAGGTTGGTTGGATCTCGACAACCAACAACGATCATGTTGCTCGTGATCAACCAACAACGACAACAACTTGAATGGGAACCTACTCCCGCTGAGCAACAAACCCAATGGAAGCTGTAGCCTAAACCAACATGAATCGGGCTAAAACACCACTCGACCGGCAAGGAAATGCACGGAACTTGACAAAACACTGCTAAATCGGTCAAAAAACACATTGAACCAGACATGAAATGCACGGAACCGAATTAAATTCCACTTAACTGGATCTTAAAGATGCTGAACCGGTAAACAAACCACTGAACTGGTCAGAAAACATACTGAACTGGACAAAAACCCACCGACTCTAAAAGAGACTGAACCGGTCAGAATGAACCAGATAAAAACCAACTAAACTAGATGTGAAAGATGCTAGACCGAACTGACTAAGCCAATCTTAAAACATCGAGAAACAGCCTGAACCGGCTGAGAAACAATGCAGACCTCCTGAACCGGCCGAAAACCAGCAAACCCAGCTATCCTTATCAAGGATAGGGAAGAGCCAAACACAATTCCAGCCATCCTTATCTAGGATAGGGAACAACAAACAACCAGAACCAAACAGGGATTGTATTCCCAAACAACTCGCCAGAAACCTGCCGTGGACGCTCAGAACTCGCCAAAAACGCCCACAACTCGCCAGAGACACCTCAGAATACCACAGAAGTTGCTGGAGAACTCAAAATCCACCGGAAAAGACCACAACAGCCGCTAGAAACAACTAAAACCACCAAAAATTTCCAGATTTCGCCGGAAAATCGTCGGATACAAGCAGACGTCACAGCAAACACCACAAAAGGCCGCTGAAAACTCAAAACTCACAGACGACACCAACTACAACCTCCAAAGGGCCAACAGACAACCACCCACGTCACAAACACCGCCAAAGACTACTGCACCATAGCCAACCACTGAGAACAACCGTGAAAACACACGGCAAACCCTTTATTTTTTTGGCCGGAATCTCACAACGAACAGCTCTTTTAGATCACTATCAGGGCACTGCTTGTGTGGGCTAGATATAACAGAGCCCACATGGGCGGTGCTGCCAACAATGAAGACTCACCAAGACGTGAAAGGATTTGAGAGGAAAACAAAAATAGAGGAAAAACCTAGACTACAAGAAAAGGGACCAGGATCTAAACCCTAAGGCTCTGATACTACGTTGTAGTTTGTATAAACAGTTTAGACACAAAAGGTGGAGGCACGTTAGTGTGTTATTCTACTTGTTACGTTGCCTACCACACACATCTTATTATATAGGTTTAGAGAAATATAACAATGACCAAAATACCCATAAACCCTAATAACTCTTCGAACACTGACAAAAGGAGAGTAAAGTAGCACCTTTCATGCAATCTTAAGCAATTGAGCTTGCGAGATATCTTTGTCTCAGCTTGAGAGGGAGTGTTCAAGTGTTATTAATTTTATGTTACTTTATTAGAGGGCATTTATGTATCTGTACAATGTGTGATAACTATAAATAATACATGAACATGAAGAGAACCCTAATTCTGGTGTTTTTCTCATACTTTTTTTCTTCTTCATCTTTTTCTTCTTCTCCTTTATTCCAATTGTCTTTCATATCATTGTTTTGTATTCTTTAGATTTCTCTACAGCACCAAAGTAATAACTTGTTCATGTGCATCACAGCCTTTAGCTTGTGAACATTAAGGCAAATGTAACAATAAAAAATCAAATGCATTTGATGTTGTTCAAAAATATATATAAATATATGTGGTGTGTGTTTTTGGGAGAATTTCAAATGACTTTAATTCGCCTTAAAAAAAAAAAAATGGTAAATGTCTAATAAATCCCTAAATTGGAGCGCGATTTGAATTTGATCCCTCACTTTTTAAAAATCAGTATTTGATGCTTAAGTTTTTCCCGAATTTGAAAGAGATCCCTCCATGATTTTTCCATCCAATTTCGCAACCTCCGTTAGTGCCACGTCAGTATTTTCCCCACATCATCTTAAAATATTATTTTATTATTATATTATTTTATTTTGTAATTAAAATTTTATTTTTTATTAAAAAAAAATATTGAAAAAAGGGTTTGGAGGTGGCGCTGGGTATAGGGGTGGCCCGAAAATCACTCCAGGGGCCGAGGTTAGCCATGCGGCCACCTCCAGTGGCCTGGGGTGGCGCGCAGCCACACCAAGTGGCCAGGGGTGGCGCGCGGCCAACCTTAGGGCCATGGGGTGGCCACGCACCACCTCCCGGCCCCTAGGGGTGGCTTTCAAGTCATCGCTATACCCATTTTGGGGTGGCCACGAGCAACCCCAGACCCCATTTTTCATTTAAAAATAATATAAAATAAAAATAATAATATAAAAAATAATATTTTAAGATGATGTGTCAAAAATGCTGACGTGACACTAATGGAAGTTACGAAAATGGACGGAAAAATCACGGAATGACCTATTTCAAAGTTGCGAAAAAACTTAAGCATCAAATACTGATTTTTAAAAAGTGAGGGATAGAATTCAAATGGCACTCCGATTCAGGGATTTATTAGACATTTACCCTAAAAAAAAATCATGGCCAATAAGCCCAGCAAAACGATTGAGATCCGAGAACCTAATCTTGAGTGTGTTTTGAGAAATACAATGTAAAACGATAGATCAAGACTTGCTACTAACAAGCTCATGACTCTACAAAGCCCAATAGGCCACTGACTTTGGCTTACTAGATTGCCAATATTGCTCAAAGAATTTTTTTTTTTTTTTTTTTTTATAAGTAATCGAAATATCATTAAAAGAGCCAAGCGAAACCCAAGTACACAAGAAGTATACACGACAAACGCCTATCTAGAAGGAGAAAAACGAACAAGAACATCATTGAAACTAAACACCAATGCAGCTAAATACACAGTTTTCCAAGTAAAAAAAGAATAAAAAGAAAAAGGACTTAAGGCAAAGAGGAAACCCCACAACTCAAAATGCCAACCAGCCCCTATATTATCCACATTACCCATAGGAACCAATCCTGACTTAGCCATATTAATCTTCAAAAAGCATGCAGGTAGCGCAGGTGGTTGGGATTAGCCCCGCATGCAAAAAAAAAAAAAAAGAAGAAGAAGAAGAAGTATCGTCAGCGAACAACAGGTATGATATATTTATCACACCAAAGTGCTTAGACCCCAAAGAAAAACATGAGAGAAGACCCCCAACAGTTTCGGATAGCATTTTACTTAAAGCCTCAATGACAATAACAAACAAAAAAGGAGACAAGGGGTCTCCCTGTCGCAACCCACTGGAATTATTGGAAAAAAAAAAAAAAAAAAAAAAAAAAAAAAAAAAAGGACAAATTACCATTCACCAAGACGGGATATCACACCTAGGAGATACAATGCACAATCCAGGAGCAACATTTCTTCCCAAATCCGCACCTTCTCAACATATACAATAAGAACTCTTAGTTGACATAATCATAGGCCTTCTCTATATCCAGCTTGCAAAGCACCCCTAGTTCACCCAATCTAGTGGTACAATCCAGACATTCATTTGCTATAAGCACTTAATCAAGTATTTGCCTACCTTTAACAAAAGGATTTTGGGCTTCAAAATAAACTCCTCCACAACCCTTCTCAACCGATTGGCAAGAACTTTGGCAAATGAACTTTAAATCAATAGCCCCAAACTTCTATGGGAAACCCAGTGAAAAAACTTAGTGCATTTATCACCCTTTCTTACCAAAAGAACCCTCAACTTTTGTCTCCAACTGATCTGCTCCAATAAAGTAGTTTTTACCAATTTAGTAATAACCAAGCTTTTTCTCACTTTCTCTTCAACAACCAATGCTCTCTCTACCTCTATCTTATCAAGAGCGCACAACTTTTCCAAAAGAGCTCTCTTATGGAACTCCACATTACCAAACACTTGTTCATTCCAGCTTTTTAAATCAGCCTTCAAGGCCTTAAGCTTCTTAGCCAAGATGAAGCTAGGAGAGCCACGAAAGTGATAAGACAACCACCATTGCCTCACCCTATCCACAAAACCTTCAACCTTTAACCACATATTCTTGACCAGGAGAGGGAATCTCGATTGTTAGACCACGTATAAACCCCCCCTACGAGGGGAAGATACCTGAGCCCCCTACTCAAAAATAAAGTAAAAAAAAAAAAATCCATCATAGCGGGCCAATAACGGGCCTCCCATGATCTATAACTAGGAAAACGGAAGATGGACATTATCTTCTCCACAGCTCTCCTATCTATTTAGGGTAAAGGACACAAGCTACGCAGTACGCAACATGAAGTTTGGTAGCTTGGTCACCATAGGTTGGATGGTGCCAAGCTACCAAACTTCATGTGTTTATTCACCTGTAAAAATAATCAAACTAAATGGGGATCTTGGATACAAAGATGGAACTAGTAGTTTCTGTCTATAAACTAGTCTAGCAAAAAGTGTAAGCTTCCTTGGCAAAGTAAGAATACCTGAGAACCTGATCCAATACATGGATCACCACCACGTAAGTCATCTACAATCTCAGTGTACAATTGTTCTTTTGGAGCAGGCTCAGGTGCACCAAAATATGAGAATTCTACAACATCCACATCGCACCATACACCGCCAGGTCCCTGATTAAATATTCAAATGCCTTAGTAACTACCAGTTAAAAACAAAAGCAAACTTGGGCCAAGCATGTATAGGAAATATCTACCACTCACCCTACTAACAAAATAGGATGAAAAAAAAATTAAGAAAAAGGATAATTAAACAAAAGCATTTAATCGGGAAGGTGAAAATGAACACCCATTCCTGACCTCTAGGGCAGTAGGTAGACATTGGATAGGGCTGAGCCATTGCTTGTGAACTTTCCTGGAAACAAAAACAAGAATGGCTGGTATGTCGGTTAACACACCCCGCTGAATACGAAATCCAATTGCTGTGCCAAGACTGTAACAACGCAAGATCTTGCTATGAAATGCCCTTATAGTCATGAGTTCAAGTAATGTTGCCGCCTGCTGCCCTTTGGGCAACCGGCCAAGAGTTTCAGGTAGCACCCCTTTCTGTAGATTTGCAAAATAGTTTGCCCTCTCTTCAGCGGCATCATTTAACCGGCTTGAAGTAGGCCATGAGAAATAAGCGGCACTACTCTCACAGTGCTGTCCAGCTGATGCAAAAGGTTGAAGTGTTGGCAGACTCAGTGAAGGCATATTAGAATGACTGCAACAGTTTCTTTCAAGATCCAGAGCAGATTCGTCAGATGGTGTTGAACCAGAACAACGGAACCTCATGCTAAGTCTAGTCTGCTCCATATTTCAGTTTTACCTATAGAAATAATAGTGAACCGTGAAAGAAACCAAAGTTGAGGAATGATGACATAAGAAACAAAAATCTAAGAAGTGGGGAAACAAGATAAAAAAAAAAAATGAAAAAGAATAAAGGTAAGGTGCACAATGGCAACAAAGAGGAAACAGAATTCTCTTGCTTTGATTCATACATCAAAATGCAGCTTAGACGAAAGTAATTCTGGACAGTATATCAAAGCTTGAACTGGAGCTATCGACAAAAACAGAATTTATAGTGATAAAAAATAAATAAATAAGAGAGAGAGACTTCAACAAAACAGTGGATACCAACATATCAAAATGTGTGAGATGGTTAACATGTAATTCTGTGAATTTTTCAACAACAAAAGAAAAGAAGATTAAGAAAAGTAAAATGAAGAACAAAAGGAACGCCAAGAAAAGATAAATATGGAAAGAAGCCACCATTAGCACCTGTGAACCATTTTGACAAATTTCACCACGCATTAGAAGAAGTTCTCCCAAATACAGCAGTGATTCTCAGTTTATTAGATTTTCTGATGTATTCCAGATAATTCAACACAGATGAAACATATCTCAAGTTTCAAAACCTTATATCCTCATGTTAAAGTACTTCCAGTGGCTTGGAAGTACAAAAGGCAAAGTTGATAACAACACTATACATTTGGTTCTTGTTAGAAATACAAATTGAACAAAACCCAATCTGGCATCAGACACGATGGGGCATGGGTTGGAATTGCAACACCTAATAGTCGGTGTACACAAGAGACATGAGAATAAATTTTTTATTTTTATTTTAAAAAAAAAAAAAAAAAAAAAAAAAAAAAAAAAAAAAGAAAGAACAAAACAAAAAAAACCGTAAAACCACTAAGGATTCCTCAGAGGTGAAATCTGAAAACAGAAAACGAATTTGCTAAACACCCTTCCACACTAACTATAGGAACAAAACTCGTTAAAATTCCATAATCATGATGTCTTCCACTAAAAATAAAGAAAAAGTAATGAGAACAAAACGCACTATCTAATTAAAAAAAGAAAATAGAAGAAAAACCTAATTGAGCAAAGAAACCTGAAAAGACATGATAATAAAGAAAAACACATAGTTAAGCAAAGACACCAGAAAGTCATGATAATGTACCGAGAAAACTGACGAAAAGAATTGGAAGAAGCGTCGATCTTCTGCATTCTAGCTCCTTAATGATTGTAAACACTCACTTCTACTCGGCAGTTGAAAACAAAGGCAAGAATAAAAAGACAGCTTAAAAATCCTTTTCATTTTGCTATGATTTTTCAGCAATTAAACATACAGAGCAATAACAACCCATGTGCTGTTAATGTATTCAAAAGAATTCATGTAGGTTTGCTCCAAAAGTCCAACAGATAGCAAGAACACAAGAAGAAAAACAAACCCACAAGGCATATTTTACAATTTACACATGCACGCACCAAAGCTGACCATGCATAATTAGAGAGAAGACTCACTGGTCAGCAAGGAGTGGTAATTGAAGAGCATCTACCCTCTCGGAGGAACAAAATTTGTTCCGGAGCTGCGTCGTATGGTAGACATAACAGATATATATGTATATATACAAAACCAATGAAAGACTAAGTTTTTGCATATATTATACATGTACATCAAAATGTGGTAAAGTAAGCTGCCTCCTGCGACTTGCCAATATTTAATGTTTTCATATGGGGAAGAGAGTTGCTGGAATACATCTCATGTGTGTAAGGCCTATGAGGTCTTCCCTTGGATTGCATTGGATTGTATGTTGAATTGCGATTCATTTTCACATCCTACGGCTTGCAAGAGATTTTTTTACCACAGGAGAGGATCCTAGTCCTACCGGGCCCTCGGTAGGCCAAGCCAGTAATTGTGGCTTGCCGATAATTTGATTAGGGTTAAATATTCTATTAATAATTGAGTTTTTAGTATTTTTAAATTTAGTACTTATTTTTATTTATATTATAGGTGGTACTTAAATTAAGGGTAAATATCCATTTGATACTCCGGTTAGATTTTTCGTCATAAAATTAACATTATGCCACGTGTCAATTGTTGAGGTTGACACGTGGCAATATATATAAAAAAATTAAAAATTAAAAATAAAATTTTTTAAAAAATTATATAAAAATAATTAAATAATATAATTTAAAAATAAATTGAAAAATAAAATTTATGGGTTTTGGCATGGTGGCCGAGGGACAAACCCTCTAAAAAAATTTTAGAAGGTTTACTCACGGCCACCCCCGTGATCCTTGGGGTTGGTTCGGTCACCCTTAATTGTCAAACCTTCAAAAAAAATTTGGAGGGTTTGCCCATGAGGGTGGCCAAACCACTCCTATCGGCCAAAACCCATAATTTTTTATTTTATTTTTTATTTTTTTTCTACTATACGGTGGGGGGTGGTTCGGCCACCCCAAACCGGCTAAGGGTTGGCTGAGCCACACCCTTGGCTGAGCCACCCCCTTGACCAAAATAGGAGTGGTCGGCCACCTCTTCTTTTCTTTTTTTTCTTTTTTTTTTTTTTTTTCCTTTTTTCAATTTTTTTTTTAATTTTTTTTAAATTATGTTATTTTATTATTTTTATATAATTTTTTAAAGATTGTTTTTTTTAGTTTTTTAATTTTTTTATATAGTGCCACATGTCAATCTCAGCGGTTGACACGTGGCAGACCGTTAATTTTAAGATGGAAAATTTAATAGAGGTACCAAATAGGTTTTTACCCTTAATTCAGGTACCACTTATGATACAAATGAAAACTCAGGCATTAAATTTAAAAACGCTTAAAACTCAGGTACCAATGAGGTATTTAACCCATTTGACTAATTGCGTGGGTTAATGTTAAGACTTTAGAAGAAATGTGTATTTTGCATTCTCCTATAATAGTACTCATTCTACTCAGTTGATTCATCTTTATTTATTGTTTTCCTTTTCAATTAAAATTGATCCAAGGGTGGATTGAGTATGCCATATCTAGTGAGTATGTTGGAAGAATGCAAAATAGCATTTCCGTAGACGTTAGTTGAGGAACACCATACGTAAACCTACTTTATAGTTCTTTTATAATTTTTGACATGTGTTACCATATATGATTAGAGAAACATCAGCCACTAAAAACGATAATTCAAACATTCTTCAGTTACATGGTAACACATGTAAAAAGATTGTAAGATAGTTTGACTCAGCAAAACTCTACTGATCAATCAATGGTCAAGGTGATTGATCTGTTACGTAATCGTACACTAAGGATTTCAAAGAAAAGTACATGATTGATCGACATAAAGTAGATGATCGATCGATGAGGCACAAAGACACTTCAAATAAAAATTGAAAAAACCCTAGCGATTGATCTGCTCTATCACCGAGCTATCGATGACATGTCACATGCGATTTAGATTAGTCCAAAATTTGCAAAAGTGTGTGCGTTGGGGTGGGGGTGGGCTTATTTAAGGCTTTTAATGGAACCCTAAGTACCACTTGAGCATTACAACGATATATTTACAAGGTCATAATACCGATCAAGCATTACAACGCACTATAAGAAAATAGTGGTTTAGTGTCACTTAAACAATGTCTTTTAAGGTCCAAAAAGCGATACTATTCGTTTAGTGTCGTTTTCTAAACGACACAAAACATAGGGTCGAGAATGAGGGATAGCGTCGTTTACTATTCAAACGATGCTATTTAATGTCGATTGACTTCAAATGACACTAACAGCTTAGGGTCATTTGGGGTCAAACAATACAAACAAATTAGTTTCTTTTGACTGTTCAAACGACACTGAATATTTAGTTTCGTGTTAACAAAAACAATACTAAATTGTAGTTTTGAAAAACAAAAAAATTAAATTTAAAAAACGTTCAGATTTTCTCTTTCTTTCTTTCTTTTTTTTTTTTTTTTTTTTTTTTTTTTTTTTTTCTCTCTCTCTTCTTCTTCTCCATGCCTACAACAACATAAAACAACAATTAGAGTTCAGGTGGCAGCTCCTTGAGTGATCCTGTTGTCTTCCAAGATTTTAACACAAGCCACAAATCTCTTGAAAGCAAAGATGAGTGACCATACAGTTAAGCGTCAAACCTCTAATGTTTTTCAGTGAAATAATATCATCATTTCTTTCAAGACGAATAATAACTATTTAAAAGATCGATAAGGAGAAATGAGAAAAGCAGAGCAATCACTACTGAACAAGGGAATGGCTTGAAATTAACTTGCTTCTTTTCCTCTTAGTGAATCCCATTCATAACTTCAGGGTCCTGGGAACTAATTTGGAGCGGCGGTCATGGTTGGCTTGACAACTGTCTACAAATTCCTTGGGCATGTTGGTTAAAACTATTTTCCAACAAAGTCACCGGTTGGGAGACGTATTGATTGGAAGCTTCTTCAGCTTGTGACAGCATTGGCCTTTGAAGAGAGAGAGAGAGAGAGAGAGAGGTGTTTTATAACTCTATAATTTATTGACAATTTTTAGTACCGCTTGGGACTAAAACATCACTAAATTCTTAGTGACGTTTAATTATTGTAGTACCCCAAAATATTAAATAGGATTAAGTAGGTCTTAATAAGTGTTGAATGTTACATGACGAGCATTGAATGTTGCACATTTAAGACCTTAACTAGCATATGTTAGCCTCTTAGTCTCATTGTGATATGATGTTTTGCTTCTTTTCTTTTTTCTTTTTTCTTTTTTCTTTTTTTTTTTTTTTTTTTTTTTTTTTTTTTATGTCAATAGTACTTTCAAGAGCCAAAGGGAAAAACACAAGCAATTCTTCGAACTTAAAGGGCTAAAATGCACAAGGCAAATCCAGTAACTTACATTGCTATAAGCGCTTGAGCACAAGTCAGGAGCAACAGGTACTCGAGCATACATCGAGTGCAAAAGCCCAACCACACCAGCAAATTACGCTCGAGCACCCTTCCATAAGAGCTCGAGCGCAATTGCGATTGAGCGCATTACCACCTAAGCTCGAGCGCACGTGGAGGCAGCAGAACTGGCAGTAGGGCAAAATCAAAATAGGAAAGATCTTTTCCTTCTCCTACTTAGACTAGAATTCCTAAACAACCACGAAATCAACTAGAGCTTCTCTTGTACTCTATAAAATACACATTTTATTGGTGCATTAGACACACAACTTCTTAGAGAATAGAAATCAATAGAATTAGTGGCTAGTGTTTGGAGAAAAGAGTTCTTATTTTCCAGTAGCATCTTGGAATGGAATTCTTTTCAACAAAGCCGATTTTCAACATCAATATGAGCAGCTAAATCCTTCATAAAGTATTGATGTAGCCCTCTCTGAAAAGTAATAATGGTGTAATTGTATTTTCACTTGGGAATTTCGTATCATTAGCATTAGTTGTTTAATCTTGAGAATATTTGTTGATGTCTACATTTAATTTTGATAAACCTTTTATCTTGTTGATGCGAACCTCAACCGACACGTTTTGAGACCCAACAAACAATATTGGAATATTTGCCCAAGAAAACTAAAATTCAGATTTTTGATAGAAAACCCCGACCCAACATTTATAAATGAAACGCGAACCAAAGGTATAAAGTAACAAACCCCGACTCAATGATTATAATTGAATCACGAACCAAAGGTATAAAGTAACAAACCCTGACCCAATGATTATAATTGAATCACGAACCGAAGGTATAAAATTTGAACGCCACGAGAAAAAATTCTTGATAAGTTCATAAGTTCTCTGAAAAACCAATAGAAAAAAAAAAAAAAAAAAAAAAAAACCTTATATTTTTGATTCAATGATACTTCATTACAATGAGTGCAGGCTATTTATAACATTTTTAGCCCTATACGCCCACTATAAGGAAAATGAAACTAACGTATTTCAAAAATTAGAAAACAGATAAAAAATGACTAAAAACATAGGAGCCTAAAATTTAGTACTAATATAATAGGCAAGTCAATCAGTCAATTAATTGGTATAGAATTGGTAAATCAATTACCAATTAATTGATATGAAATTGGCAAGTCAATCAGCCAATTATTTGGTCTGAAATTACAAACTAATCAGCCATCTTCTACTTCTAATTCCACGTCTAATCAAGCCAAAATCAGCAATTAATCCACGCCATTTCTAAGGAAATTATAGCCATTAATCAACGCCCAACTAAGCAAGATTAGCCCCATCAATAGCTTCGATTAAATTTATTACGCCTTCATCTTCCTTCGGGCTAAGCTTGGAATGATTAAATTTATTACGCCTTCATCTTCCTTCGGGCTAAGCTTGGAATACCTCCATTTTAGAATCACCCCAAATCTTTTGAATCAGCCCATTAAGTGCTTCTTTGATCTTCTTGAATCTTACTCTAGTAATAGCCAAACTTGAACATGCAATGAATCCTTTAATGGTGCATGTTGATTCTCATCATTCCCCCTCTCTTCAAAACGATTCGACCTCGAATCGTCACATTTTTCCCGTCGGAGTAGTTGTGGCACTTAAAAATTCCCTACATTTTTTTTGTTTTCTTTTCTTTTTTGATGTCTCTTTTCTTTCTTTCTTTTTTTCTTTTTTTTCTTTTTTTAACTTGGTGCACGAAACAAAACAAGAATAAGGAATAGTGAACACAAACGAAACAAGATAGGATGATAACAAGAACAATGAATAATGAACACAAATGGAACAAGATAAGATGATAACAAGAAACAAAACTTAAAAGGATAGTAAACCTGATTTTAGAATTTTGCTCTGAAACCAAATGATGTGAACTTCAACTGACACGCTTTGAGACCCAACAAACAAAATTGGAATATTTGCCAAAGAAAGCTGAAATTCAGATTTTAGATATAAAACCCCGACCCAACATTTATAAATGAAAAGCGAACTGAAGGTATAAAGTAACAAACCCTGACCAAATGATTATAATTGAATCATGAACCGAAGGTATAAAATAACAAACCCCGACCCAATGATTATAATTGAATCACGAACCGAAGGTATAAAATTTGAACGCCACAAGGAGAATCCTTGATAAGTTCAAAAGTTCTTTGAAGAACCAATAGAAGAAAACAAACCTTACATTTTCGATTCAATGATACTTCATTACAATGAATGCAGGATATTTATAACCTTTTCAGCCTTACACACCCATTATAAGGAAAAAGAAACTAACGTATTTCGAAAATAAGAAAATAGATTAAAAAAAAAAGGACTAAAAACATAGGAGCTTAAAATTTAGCACTAA
Organism: Alnus glutinosa; assembly: GCF_958979055.1. NCBI lineage: Eukaryota > Viridiplantae > Streptophyta > Magnoliopsida > Fagales > Betulaceae > Alnus > Alnus glutinosa. The sequence continues at coordinate 15,428,092 of NC_084893.1, read as the reverse complement.
TAATTGGCAAGTCAATCAGCCAATTAATTGGTCTGAAATTAGAAAGTAATCAGCTACCTTCTCCTTCTAATTCCACGTCCAATCAAGCCATAATTAGCAATTAATCCAACCATTTCTAAGGAAATTACAGCCATTAATCCACGCCCAATTAAGCAAGATCAGCCCCATAAATAGCTTTGATTAAATTTATTACGCTTTTATCTTCCTTTGGGCCAAGCTTGGAATGCCCTATTTTAGAATCACCACAAATCTCTTGAATTAGCCCATTAAGTACTTCTTTGATCTTCTTGAATCTTGCTCTAGTAATAGGCCCAACTGGAACATGTAATGGATCCTTTAATGGTCCATGTTGATTCTCATCACTTGTCTTAGGAAATTGTTTATCTTGATTGAATTCAATGTTCATATTTTCTGTAATTATATAAACAATGGTTTTACAACAGTATTAATGGACACGAAATCATGAGGGCTTGATAGGCCAAGCTTAAAAGGAATAAATTGTTTTACAGCCTAGTTACTTTAATTTAGGTAAATTAATTTATTCTTACCGAAAGATGAGTTATACTTATTCCTTGATTATGTGTATGCTAATTAATTGATTTGATAATTCATACTGAGGGAAGAACAGATCGTTCTGCATCTTAGTGGCTAGGTGGGTTGACATGGGTCCCAACCGAATGATTTAACAAGGCCGAAGCTTCAGCCCAATTAAGTCTACAAGCTCAACAGAACTGGTGGCCAATCCCACCAAGATGATCCTTGTAATCCTTGGTCAACCTTTCTTAGTTACGACTAATGCGAACATAAATTGTAGGACCGGAATTATGAAGAGGTTTGGAAATATGAAGGTAACCACAGATAAGCTGAGTGTCTCTTTCTGATGCGAACCTCAACTGACATACTTTGAGACCCAACAAATAATATTGGAATATTTGCCCAAGAAAGCTAAAATTCAAATTTTTGATATAAAATCCTGACCCAACGTTTATAAATAAAATGTGGACCGAAGATATCAAGTAACAAACTCCGACCCAATGATTATAATTCAATCACGAACTAAATGTATAAAATAACAAACACCGACCCAATGGTTATAATTGAATCACAAACCGAAGGTATAAAATTTGAACGCCACAAGGAAGAATCCTTGATAAGTTCACAAGTCCTCTGAAGAACCAATAGAAGAAAATAAACCTTACATTTTCGATTCAATGATACTTCATTACAATGAATGCTGGCTATTTATTACATTTTTCAGCCCTACACGCCCACTATAAGAAAAAAGAAACTAACGTATTTTGAACATAAGAAAATAGGAAAAAAAAAAAAAAAAAAGGACTAAAAACATATGAGCTTAAAATTTAGCACTAATAATAGGCAAGTCAATCAACCAATTAATTGGTATAGAATTGGCAAGTCAATCAACCAATTAATTGGTCTGAAATTAGAAAGTAATTAGCCACCTTCTCCTTCTAATTCCACGCCCAATCAAGTCATAATCAGCAATTAATCCACGAAATTTCTAAGGAAATTACAGCCATTAATCCACGCTCAATTAAGAAAGATCAGCCCATCAATAGTTTGGATTAAATTTATTACGCATTCATCTTCATTTGGGCCAAGCTTGGAATGCCCCATTTTAGAATCACCCAAAATCTCTTTAATCAGCCTATTCAGTGCTTCTTTGATCTTCTTGAATCTTGCTCTAGTAATCGGCCCAACTGGAACATGCAATGGATCCTTTAATGTTGCATGTTGATTCTCATCACTTTCTGGACTCCATCGAGAACTTGATTGCAGAGTCCCTCTCTGGCATTCTAACTAAAGATCCCTTTGAGGCCGATATGACACACATCATGGTGGATAATTGTGATACAGGGCAAATCACAGGCCAAGCCAATTCCTGGCTTCACACTAGTGCCAGACTCGACGTTCCTCCTCCGGCCATACCGAGAACGTCTCGACATCTACTTTCAAGTAACACTCTCTCAAAATGGTCCAAGAAGGTAAAAACAAATTTACTATGGGCAACGATTGTAGCCCTATAGAGAGGGCATTGCACAGAATGGAGATATTGATTCCATCAACTTGACGGATCCCATCTACTTGGACTAAAGGAGTCTTTCTCACCCTCTCTCTCTTCTTTTCCTTTATTGTTTTTTATTTCTTGTTTCTCTGGCTTGTCTGGCTGAAGACGTTAAAATTAGCACTTATGGGAGGCAACCCATCTTATAACATTTTTTTTTTTTAATCTTTTCTATAGTTTATGGTTTCAGATTAGCGTTCCTCTCTAGGCTGGAGCGCATCCAGCGAAGGAACTGGGGATCGAGTTCACTTCCATATTGGCTTGAGTACAGTGCATCATTGAGCTCGAGCGCCTTTCCAACTAATGATCGAGCGTAGTAGTGAGCTTGAGGGCATGCGTACAGGGTAGGGCAAGTGGCCTTTTTTTATAAGAGCATCCAGCCTCATTTTTTCCAGTTCATTTCAACCCACTCGAGCCCTCATTTTTCTCTAGAACGAACGGAGGAGCTCTTCTCATTGAGCACTTCAAATCTGTTCTACCTTAGTACCTCAATCTTCAACCCTAGTATGCTTCAAAACCTCTCCTTAGTGCTGCCCCGTTGCTTTCTCTTCCACATCTAAGGTTTGTCATACTACAGTGCCCTACGCCTAGCAAGTGCTCGACAAATTTGCCCAGCTAAATTGCAGCATGCATAACACTCAGGCTTCCACCTCTTGCTCCTCCAATGCCTGCAACACCTTCATTAGTGGTGTGTGGCGAGACCACTTCATGATCAAGGAAGAATTCAAGCATCTTGCAGCTACAAGGTGGGTTGTTCGGGAATTCAAGCGGTGGAGCTTGACTTCATTGTTCCACCCAGCCATCGACATGGCTTACCAGTGCCATGTCAGATTATTCTACCAAAACTTGTCCTTTGATTGTGAATGGCTAGGTGTTCTTTGCACTTCCTTAGATGGGGTAGATATCGAGGTAACTCCAAGCGAAATTGCCCTTGCTCTCATGTGCCCTCATGAGTGTCCACCTGAATTGGTTAAGTGGGATGGCACTCCTCAATATGACAGCCCCCCTTCCGGCCTCACAATGCAAGCCATAGTTGATGATATATGTGGTGGCCGCTACACAAATGGGCATTGGAATTGCACGAGAAAATCCAAGTTGCCATCAGCATGACGCTCAATATGAGGATGATGCCACTACCCATTTCCACGAGCCCATCACACAAGTTGAGTATATACATCTTTGTGTTGAGAAAGCTTGATTACAAATTGAGATAGCCTATCACCGTCGCAAATACCGGGAAGATAAACTGAGGGATCAGCTGGCTTAACTGCAGAATGAGCAGGCTCACATGCAAACTCGACGATTGCTGTAGTCTCTTCTAGAGAGATTTCCACCACCTCCATGATCCCATGAGTATTTTTGGCTCCCACACTTCCAGGTATACTTTTCTGTCCACATATTGGGGACAATGTGTGATTTAAGTTTGGGGGTGTGAATTACCATGTTTATTTGCCAGTCTCTTACTTGAAGGGGTCTTTGATGGATTCATTTACCTTAGGGCTGACCCCTAAGATAGACTTCACACGAATTGTTGAGCACACACCGGCAACGGTTATACAGCTAGCGGATCTTCGATTCTCCCTAACACCCTCTCTGAGCACTATGGAATTCGATACAGAATTCATACAATTTACAAGCCTAGAGCCCTTTATTTACAGGCTTACAAAACCCTAAATTTGGACAAATTCAGACTCTGGCTGTCGAGCGTCTAGATGGAAGATTGCCTTGTCCGGACGGTCTTCTGCAATCACCTTTCAGAATAGCGCAAATCTTTCCTTAATAGGTATACGTTCGGACGGCTTGGCCGAGCGTCCGGACTGTCTTCGCTATAATTCCTTTCCGCGTTCGAACGGAATACTGGAATATTCTGAAATGCTGGACAGCGTCTGGACGACTTGCAGAACCTTCCCAAACAATGTCGACTTCTGAAATCCAACTCCGTGTAGAAATTGGAAACGCTTGACCTATCGTCCGGATGGTGTTGTTCTGACGTCCGGACGTCTTTAACTCAATCTGCTAGACACTGCTGGGCATCCGGACACCTTCAAAGGCTCGTCCGGACGGTTGCACAAGAACCGGTTTTTCTGACTTGGTATTTGCAAGGAATCTTCATGGACATCCTCTAGAAACTTGTGATCAGTCACATGTTTTGAAATGAACACTGTCCGAATATATGAAGACTCTGAATAAGAACCGATCATCCTATTAATTTGCAACCATTATATAAAGTGTTTTTATCATTCAGAATGTAGCCAATACTAACATATCTGTTTAAGGCTTAAATCATAATATTATTTACTTATCCAAAAGAATGGGTAAAACAAATGTATGTGTACAAGCGACACAAGCCATATACAAAAGTCTACAAAATAAGGACTACCCTCGAGTCTGTGACATATAACCGTCGTGATGTGCTTCAGTCATAGTATCCCAAATACAGTGCGACTGGGTCATCATCTAGATCCACTGTATCTGTAGCCAAAATAACATCTACATGGTCGTGGTGTTAGCCACCTCCGCATAGTTGAAAGTGTGAGTTCACCAACTCAGTAGTATAATACTCACTAAGTTTTTGCATGGAACCGACATTTATAATAATAGCTACCATTTGTAAAATTCTTCCCTTTAAAACATTTCATAGCTGATAACGTAAACATTGATATTTCATAAACAATTCAAATCAAACTATCCAACTCTGTGTGTGTGTGTGTGTGTGTGTTCCAATCTCCCGCTTGGAAGTACATATATATATAAGCCCATATACACATATTATCTGTAACACCCCGCTTTTACAAAAAGCGTAAGTGAAAATTTTCGAATTTTCACGAGACATTACTAACTTATCAGAGGTAATTATTGGCAACGGAATAAATGTAATATAAATTGGGAATAGGTTGACACCTCAAAGCTACTATTGAAATACCTCAAAATATATAATAAGCCAGTTAGCATAATTATACAAACAGCAATACCAGTCATGCCTCACAGGGCTAGATAATTATACAAGCCAAATATCTGCATATAACTGGAGAATTATAAGTATTGTCTTAAGTTAGGCTAATGAACTACAACAGGGTAGTCCCAAAATATAGGCTATCTAGCCTTACAAAAACTGAACTAGGAACCGTCTATGTGTCGGGATAGTCCTGATAATCCTCTTCTTCTTCATAGCCTGAACCATTACAAATACCATACAAAGAGAAGAAAACAACATAAACACTAAAGTGAGTCCGCTGTTTCCAATAATAATATGAGTGCTGATTTATTTAATTAATGCAACACAATGCAATGGCCATATAATCACATGTATATACAAAATATAATCTATGGTCACGAGTCATAGACATAAAATGAACATAAACGTAATCATAAAGCAATGATAGTTTTAAGTGTATAGTTTTAGGTATTTCCCTTTTTCCACTCATCTGTTGGCCTAGGCACGGTTAACGTGTTATTTGAAGCCTGGGCTTCCTCCCTTTAACTTTTAATTATTTTCTTTGGGAGCCTAGGCTCCTGGAAACCTCGGAATCCCTGGTGACCTAAGTACACCAGTTTTTGTATTTATTATTCTCTTTTCAGGTACCTCCTCATTCACTGAGAACCTAGGAACTCACGTGAAGCCTCGCGTACCCACTGTGGATCTAGATCCAACAGCTTGTTATTAGACAGATTATTAAAACAATAAAATATGCAAAGCCACATGCGCAAACAAGTAAATAAAACAGTAAACATAATATTATAAGAAAAGTCAACTAGCTTCGTCCTCAGTAAGTATAGAGATACTTACTAGTTTCTGCTCCAAATATTTTCCTTTACAACTGCATAACAATCATCATATGATAATAACGGATTAATAAAGCATTCTATGAAATCATTATTATTACCATATCTCTTCCTAGAAATTGCAACGGCTACAGATTTAAACATGATCTCTTATTTATCTATTTTAGTGCTTACTCACCAACTCTTATATTAGCACCACTAGAATTATCCATCACATAACATACCTTAAAATAAGGATACATTGTCATAATCAAGCACACATATGATTTTACTTTTCTTTAATTCACACATCCTTATAACACACACCTAAATATTGCTCACCTCTTTTCTCTTAATTTATATATACATACATATATATATATATATCAAAACCTCAACACATATACTCTCACACTTACATTTCTTGATCTATTTTAAAACACAATTTACCCATTCTAAATTACTAATCTCATGTAGTAAATACTCATCCACATGCTTACACATATACTCACATGTAAGTTAGCCAACTTTTCATACAACATGCATAATTAAAAGCAAGAGCAAGTCATAATTTCAAATAACAATAGGACTACTTGATCTATGAGAAGTTTAAGGGAGAAAATACTCACCCAAAGTTCCCCAATAACTTAAAGAGTGGAGGAGAGTTGCTGTCCAAGAGAATTCAACTTGTAAAGCTTGGTTTCTTGGTCTCAAAACAAAGGTGGTTTCCACTCACATTCCTCTACTGATTTTGTGGGAGAATGAGGGTGGTTTTGGAGCTTAATTTGGCTTGCTAGGTGCTGGAAAGTGAGGTGAAATTGGAGGATTTTCGTGCTACTTCTACAGCACTAGAGCAAGAGAGAGTTTTGGCTAGAGTTTGGTTTCTTCTTCATGAAAATCAACTCCCCATGCAACCTATATATAGCACTCTTGAAGGGCTGAGATCTAACCAACAAATCAACACCTCAATGGCCGGATTTGAGCCAGCCAACACCTCAAATCCATAGCTAAAATCTCATAGGTGACTATTCCATATCTTAGTCCATGATTGCATGATATCTAAGGAAATCTAGTTGGGCTTCAACTAAGATGGACTAACTAGGCTAACTAAATATGGGCATGATCGTTTGGCATCAAGTACCACGTGTGGGTCCCAAATTATTGGGTGGAAAAATCAATTTTCCCATTTAGAGGAAACTGCACCGCACTGGGCGAAGTCGCTTGATCGAAAATAAAGTCGCTCGATCGACTTCGACCCATAATCGCTCGATCGACCAGAAAGTCGCTCGATCGATTTAACTTTACTGATCCAACTCTCTACATGCATAACTATATAACTTAATTAGACTAAGAGCAATTCTTAAGCCTTATAGTTATGCACATATTTTAAAAACTTAAGTGGGGTGTCTTTCCCGGGTATTACATTATCTTTTTACATACATACTAGATGGCTCAGTTATACTCGTATACAAGCTTTCCAACCTTTGGGAAATACTATCATACAAGTACATCTAAGTAGAAAACATATGGCATCATAGCTAGCTATACTAAGAGACGAGCATTTCCAAACCTTTGGGGAAATACAAGTATCTAGGTACCTCTAAGCATATCACTACCCAACTATACTCAAATACAGGCATTTCCAAACCTCTGGGAAATACGAGTATCTAAACCCAATCAAGCACGGTGCCTTTTTAAAACATTTTATGTAAATCAGCCATATCTATATACACATGTTCTACTCCATTCAAACTCATAGGCATATTGATACGTGTAGCATGAAAACTCATTTAAATCATCAATGCAATCTAGCTGTAACAGTATACATATGGGCTGTTCGATTTAATCTCATAGGCATACTGATACATCTAACCATGAAAACATCTTAAAATATCACATAAAACATCATGCATGCTCATATACAACATTCTTTTCACTTTGGTGCCAAATGGGATGCATCCTAGTGGTTTTTCACAACATAGTGCCAAAGAGGACGCATCCCAGTGGTCTTTCACATTACAGTGCCAAAGGGGGCGCAGCCCAGTGGTCTTTCACTACATAGTGCCAAAGGGGACATAGCCTAGCCGTCTTTCACAACATACTCATGCTACCATGCTCAAATCATCTTACATTTACTTTCATGTTCATGCTTTCAATACATATCTCTTTCATAGATCATAAGCATTTCGTTGGGTCATTTTCTCAACACAAATCATATAAATCATGTCTCATTCTCATCATACTTTAAAACACATCAAAACATCCATCAATTCATACATTCATACTCATAATGTTAAAACACATAAACATCATCAAAACATACTTCAATCCATACTTTAAAAGTCATCATCATATCTCAACATACTTGAAAGTATTAAAATCACTCAAACACATATTATCAACATATTGTTGGTTCAAATCAAAACAACATATTATTTAACATTACTATAAAATACATAAAACGTAGTATCATTTTCTTAAAGTAGAATACTCCTTTGGCTGTGTAGATATTAGGCTCAACTATGGATTCCTAGTCAACGACTTGTAATGTATCACTATATCAACACATTGCACAACATATTAGCATTTCTAACTCTGCATTCTCAAATAGCTCTTTAATCGCTCAAGGGCTATACCCATGGAATATCCATAGAATTTCTGATGAGAATCAACATGCACCATTAAAGGATCTATTGCATGTTCCAGTTGGGACTATTACTAGAGCAAGATCCAAGAAGATCTAAGAAGCACTTAATGGGCTGATTCAAGAGATTTGAGGTGATTCTAAAACGGGGCATTCCAAGCTTAGCCCAAAGGAAGATGAAGGTGTAATAAATTTAATCCAACTTATTGATGTGGTTGATCTTACTTAATTGGGCGTGGATTAATGGCTGTAACTTCCTTAGAAATGGCATGGATTAATTGCTGATTATGACTTAATTGGGCATGGAATTAGAAGGAGAGGTGGCTAATTACTTTCTAATTTCAAACCAATTAATTGGCTGATTGACTTCCTTATTTCACACCAATTAATTGGCTCATTGACTTGCCAATTCTGTACCAATTAATTGGCTGATTGACTTGCCTATTATTAGTGCTAAATTTTAGGTTTCTATGTTTTTAGTCTTTTTTTTTTTTTTAATCTATTTTCTTATTTTCGAAATACGTTAGTTTCATTTTCCTTATTGTGGGCATGTAGGGCTGAAAAGGTTATAAATAGCTAACACTCATTGTAATGAAGAATAATTGAATTGAAAATGTAAGGTTGGTTTTCTTCTATTGATTCTTCAGAGAATCTGTGAACTTATCAAGGATTCTTCCTTGTGGCGTTTAAATTTTATACCTTCGGTTCGTGATTTAATTATAATCATTGGGTCGAGGTTTGTTATTTTATACCTTCGGTTCGTGATTTAATTATAATCATTGGGTCGAGGTTTGTTACTTTATACCTTCGATTTGCATATCAATTTATAAACGTTGGGTCGGGGTTTTTTATCAAAAATCTAAATTTTATCTTTCTTGGGCAAATATCCAATATTGTTTGTGGGTCTCAAAGCGTGTCGGTTGAAGTTCACATCATTTGGTATCAGAGCCAAGGTTCTAAAATCAGGTTTACTATCCTTTTATCTTTTGTTTCTTGTTATCATCTTATCTTGTTCCATTTGTTTTCATTATTCCTTGTTCTTGTTATCATCCTATCTTGTTCCGTTAGTGTTCATTATTCCTTATTTTGGTTCTATTTCGTTGTTGTGCAAATATCTACCTAAATAAATAGGCAAATACTTGTACGTTATACTCACAAGTGCACAAAATCAAAACTATAGTATAGTAGGCAAATACGAGATCATTCCCACGAGGATTGGTAAATTATGCTTAAAAAGATATTCCTAAAAGAGATATGTTGAATAAGACGGGATAAAATATTTAATTAAAAATAATAAGAAGAAAAGGTAGGGCTTCGATATCCACCGTTAATTATACTCAAATAAGATTCACAATATGCATAATACTACAATCATAACATGATGCTTAATGTTTACTAGCAATAAGGGAATGGTATCTTCTCCTAAAGCTATTGATTTCCCTAAGCAACGAGTTAGGCATGGTATCTACTCTAACTCTTTTCTTCCTTGAAGGATTTAGCATGGTATCTTCTAAGTTGTTCTTCAAGGAAGCATAAATCTATGAAAATTGGTAAGCACACTCAGATTGGAACATGGTATCTATTCCAGTTGTCTTTATGTTGATTAATCCAAGAGCCTGTGTCGGGGTTCTTTTGTTACTCTATTATGCCCAAGACTCAGTCATCCAAATTGACATAAATAACAAATCCATACCACAAGAATATGCTAGCTAAACATAAACATGCGAGGAATTCAAGAAACTAGAAATTAATCAAGTTAAGCATCAATATATAAATTGTAGCAAGGCAAATTGAAAGACTTAAAGAGATATAATTAGGGCTTCAATCGAGCCCTAACTAAATTATTAGTTACAACTAATATTGACTAAAATTATATACATACAGAAAATAAATAAAGGAATAAAGAAAAACCAAAATTCTTCTTGAAGTAGCCTCCAATTCTTCTTCCCAAGCTTGTTTGTTTTCCTTTCAAAGGTTAGAGGCCTATTTATAGGAATTAGAGAAGCTCTAGAAGCCCTAGAAATCCTAGAACAATTGTAAATAGGTCTCTTAGTCTAAATAGAATAAGTACAAGTCTTTTCTTTTTCAGAAATTTCAATCCAAGTAGGAAAAGGATTCCAAATTCATACAGATTTGTGATTCTTTATTGTGGGGCCATTTTGGCATAGTAAACATCCGAAATAGGAAAAACCTATTTCAAACATATTTGTTCCATTTTTTATTATCTTTTCAAACCCACCAATTTCGTTATAATCAGATACTTGAACCTTAAGTTATGATTAAATTACTGAGACATGCTCACTCTGGATTCTTTCCAACAATAACAAAGTTTTGCCGACTTCTCTTTTCTTAAATTCAAAATTGATTTGGAGTTGAATCTTTCCAAAAGTGAGTTTGCCGACTTCGTTATAATCTTGGAATTTGATGGATTTTCTTCCAAAACCTGTAAAATACAAGAAAACACAAAACATCAAACTATAACAAAACTAAGAGCTTAACATATGTAAATTAAGGGCTTAAATGTGTAACATTCAACACTTATCACACCCCCAAACATACATATTGCTAGTCCCTTAGCAATACAAAACTGAAAATAAAAGGAAAACTAAAACAATATCTTCTCTACCTCCTCTGTCGTGGTAAACACGATTGCTTTTAGCGTATGCAATAAGCCTTTTAAACCCCTAGGACTCCCAAGCGAACGAGTGAAGTCTCGTGAGGGTTTGCTAGGAATAATACCTACAAACATTATGCAAAAATTCATGTTTATTCCAAAGAGTTAAGTGTCACCAAAATTATGATTCTCCTTCATTAGCAAGCTTAGAAAGATAAACCCCATCTTCAATATAAAATAGAATTCCAAAGTCTAACCACTTACAAACGACAAGCTGAGGCATCACAAGTTCAATTCAGTGTAAGGTGAACTAACACATAATCATGAGGCTTCAAATTAATTCCAATGTGCAATGACTCAATATCTCAAAATTCACTGGGATCTCTATCAATTTGAATAACCAAGGCATACTAGCAAGAGCTTTATTTTATTTTTTTGGTCAGGTAACAAGTGTTAGGCAAATGCTCCCAAACCAGATGGCTTTAGGGCACTAGGTGTGAAAATACCCCTAAGAGCTTACTAACTCAAGTCAAAAAGTGAAAATTAAATGATGACTTCTAACAACCAAGTGTGTGTGTTTGTGTGCAACAAAATATCTTAAATGCGGAATATAAAGAAGACAAGATATTTGTTAATAAAGTGGAAACTCTGTGAAAAGAAAAACCACTCCGGGGCAGCCAAACCCAGGATATCTATTATACTGAAAACAAAGCTAGTTACAAGACACTCGTACTCACATACCCTTGTGCAGTAGTCATACCTTTAACTCTAACACGAAGCCCATCGTGAACGATTCCCAACCAAGTCTCCTACTTGAAGTGGTCTTCAATGGATTCCTTTACCTTAGGGCTGATCCCTAAGATAGACTTGACACGAACTGTTGAGCACACACAGGCAACGGCTTGAGAGCTAGCGGATCTTTAATTCTCCCTAAACACCCTATCTAAGCATTATGGAATTCGATACAGAATTCATACAATTTACAAGCCTAAGGCCCTCTATTTATAGGCTAACAGAAAACCTAAATCTGTTGAGATTTGGACTCTGGTTGTCGAGAGTCTGAACGGAAGTTAGCCATGTCCGGACGGTATTCTACGATCACCTTTCAGAAACTGCGCAATTCTATCCTTATCAGGTCCACGTCAGAACGGCTTGGTCGAGCGTTCGGACGGTCTTCGCTATAACTCCTTTCAGCATTCGAATGGAACACTAGAATATTCTGAAATGCTGGACAGCATCCGGACGTGTTGCCATGTCATCTGGACGACTTGCAGAGACTTCCTTAACAGTGTCGACTTTTGAAATCCAACTCAGTGTAGAATTATGATTGACCTAGCGTCCGGACGGTGTTGCTCTGTCGTCCGGACGTCTTCAACTCAATCTGCTGGACATTGCGGGGCGCTCCGACGCCTTCAAAGGCTCGTCTGGACGGTTGCACAAGAACCGATTGTTCTGACTTGGAAATTGCATGGAATCTTCATGGACATCTTCTTAGAAACTTGTGACCATACACATAGCATGAAATGAGACACTGTCCATATTACTTGAAGACTTTGAATATAACCGATAATCCTGTTAAAAAGCAACCGTTACATAAAGTATTTTTGTCAACCAGAATGTTGCCAATATAAAATACTAACAAAAAGGCTACAGAACTAAACTAGCCATGACTTTAACCAATCCGAATTTCTCACTTTATGACGTGAACATTCAATGTTTAATGAAGCAAGAAGTCTAGTTTCTCAGTGACATCTTAAAAAATGGCTTATTATTATTATTTGTTATATATATGCCAAGGTATCCAACAAGTCACCCAGCTTCACCCAAGACATTGAAAAATACACAATTACGTTCATATATCATACCTCACAAATTATATGCTAATGTGCTTGTGATAGTTTAGATTGAAACAAATGAATCCTTAGATGCCAAAAGTAAGTAGTAGGACTTAAGAATCAATTTCAAATGATCATGTGTTCAACATTCTAAGCTCTCCAATGAAATTCAAATCATAATTTTTAGATCAACCAAAGTCTTAAAAATAACATGAACATGCAATTTCAATTATTATTTTTTTTAAACAAAAAGTGAGTGTGTCCCATACCCTCAAACTTAGATTACACATTATCCTCAATGTGTAGATAGAATGGAAAGATCATACCCGGGAGATGAGAAAACTAGTTGGACTAGGTCTGTGTAACGCCCCGCCTTTTACAAAAAGGCGTAAGTGAAATTTTTTCAATTTACACGTGACATTACTACAACATCATCAGAGTTAAGATTTGGCAGCGGAATATATTGGCTTGGAATAACACGACAGAGCTTCTAACTGAAATACTTCTAGACATTTATAAAGAAAATACTTAGAACCAATACATGGAAACAGGTGTCCATAGTGACACAAGAGAATACATGGAAATTATTAGCAATCTTGTCAACATAAAATGTTATAAACACAGAAGACTACAAACAAAATACAAACTATGTATCTTTAACTTGAAGACCACTCGAGCTCTAATCTTTGTCTATAAACCTGTACCAATGTATATATATATATATATAGAAATAAAAACACAGAACAAGCTAAGTGAGTCCACTGTTTCCCATAATAATATAAATGCTGATTTATTTAATAAATGCCACATGATGCAAATATGGTTTATAGTCACGTATATATGCAATATATAATCTGTGGTAGCTAATCACAGTCATATATTAAATGTATACCTAACCATAAAACAGTAATATGACAGTTTTAAATGCAAGGCTTAATTATCAATTTTATGCACTCCTATCGTGAAGGAACCAACGGTCTGGATTAGCGTGTCACGGGAGCCAACGGTCCCAGTTGGCAATACCATCAACACCCCAGCTGCATTAGACAACTCTCACATTTATTAGTTTGTTACTGGAATCCAAAGGTCCCAGTAGACTATGAGCCAAAGGTCATAACCCGTTTAATTAATTTAGTGTCATGGAAGCCAAAGGTTCCACTGGCAGCCATCAACACCCCAGCTGCATACCAGCTTTGTTATTAACCAGCTTAGTTAAAATAGAAAACATGTAAATTCACATGCACAGCCAAATTAAATAAGGCAGTAAACACAATATTATGGAAAAATCCACCAGCTTCGTTCTCAGTAAGTATAGAGATATTTACAGCTCTTTGGTGCAGTTTCTCAAATCATCATCTACAATAATTATATATATATATATATAGTATCAATTCACTTTTCCAAACATCTGGTTTGTCATTTTTATATCTATATTAAAAAATCCTTATAAAGTGTTTATCATTTACTCAAAAATACTAACATCCTCTAACATACCCAATTATTTCCTTATCTACTAATAGAACAATACTCTAAAACACAAATCTACTTTTAAACTTTATATAAATCTTAACTAATTATTTTGAAAACCATATTGCAATTCTTTTTAAAATCCAACCTTTGAAAATATTATTTATCCAACATCACAGCTGAGACACTTCTCCTGTTACATAATTAGTTAACCAAATTCTATTAAAACCCATTTATCCTCAATTTACACATCACACCATTAAACCATAAAACCAAATACTAAAATATAGTTCTAAAATACCCTAACGCAAAACAGGAACACCATCACGACTTCACACAACCGGTACTAAAAACACCAAATACACTGTATCATAACATATACATACTATACCACCCGAAACCACCCAAAACCGGCTAATCAAGGAACCTATCTAAAACACAGTACACAAAACGCATGAAGGAAAATACCCAGCACCTAGCAACCAACTAAACCCAATCAAAACTCACCCATACAACCCAAAACGCAGTCCAGTCCACACAACCGAAACAACACACAACTCAATACACCTAGCCGGTCCAAAACAACGCCACACACACATACACGGCTGGCCGAGGCAGGAGACCCAAAACACCCAACATCAATTTCCAAATCCATCACCACCGGAATACCCAAAGATTAACCACCAAAAACACCACATACACGAACATCACAGTATTTGGCCGATCAAAGGAAAAACAGGGGAAAAATTCAACAAATACCCATAACCAACTGAACACCATTCAACCGGAAAATCAACCAACATCAGAGAAAACTCCAACAAATCAACAACAAATCATAAATCAAAATAAACCCATAACAATTCAAAGTAAAATTACAAGAATTCATCCGAAATTACCTAGCGAATTTCTGTTTAAAGCTAAGGAAAAACCATCGGAAAATTGCCACTGGGAGTCGCTGGATTTCCGGCCAGAACCGCCGAAAATCGCTACTGGGACCGTCACCGGCGATGACCCATGGAGGATTGGGTTTGGGTTTCGCCGGAGAGTCGGGTTTCAGCTCCTGTTCTTCTGGGTCCGTTAGGTTTGACGGGTTCCGGTTCTGGGTCCTCTCCTCTATCGGTTTCCCTCTCTCGGTTCTCCCTCTCTGATTCACTCTCTCCCTCAGCTCTCATCTCTCTTTCTCTCTGTTCTCACTCGGATTCAGCCGAGAAGAAGAAGAAAAGAATAATGAAGAAGAAAGGAAAGAAATATATAAAAGGAAGAAGGAATAGCTCAGTGATATACTGAGAGGTGCGAGTTTTCCTTAAGAGAAGGCAATCAGTTATATAGGCATAAGAAGGCGTGGGCAGCAAGTTGTGAATTATGAACTGTATGGGTGAGTCATCGAAGATGACGCAATTGTTCAGGGGAGATGCACTGTCCAGGAGAAATGATTGCATCAAATCTCCTCAAAGATATCGGTACAGATGAAGTTAATCTGCATGTATTTTTACATTAGGTCCTTATCATTTTAATAACTCATTAGAGTATAATTTTAAACCCGTTTTGAGTCCAGTTCGTTTCATAAATAATGTTAATTTTTGAATAACATTATTACACTGATAATATTATTATACGAAATAATATTAGGCCAAAATAATATCTTGTACGATAAATATTTCAAAATAATATTATATATCAATAATATTATTTCACAAAATATTTGCATATAATAATATTAGGAATAATATTATCCCAACTAATTTTACCAAATATTTAGGTTTGTCTTATTAAAACAGGTGGCACATAAATTGACAATTATCAGAATAATGTCGATCAAGCAATTAAAAGTGTGAATTGATCGCCATAGATCTTAAATTCAATTTAAGACGCCATGTCTTAAAATCTGGGGTGTTACAGTCTGGCTCGTAGCATACCCCCAAACTTGAATGCAGATACACTTTTCCAAAAAAACAAAACTAGAAAAACCAAGGAAAGGAAAACTAAAAAAAAAAAAAAAAATAGAAACTAAAATTAACCACAATAAAACTAAAATTTACCAAAATAAAATGAACAATAATTAAAAACAAAACAATTTTTTTTAAAAGGATATGGATTTTTAGTGCATGCAGTGGCCTTAGTACCACTAATCTTGACAGATGCGCTTGAGCTTCTAGACTGCTCGAACGCTTTTGGTAGTAGCTTTTGAGTTTAAATTTGAAGCACCAATCTTTTCTTCTCTGAGAATTCTTAAACAGTTTCTCATCTGGAAGGGAATCATGAACTAGAATACTATGAGGAGAACACTTATAGAGTTTTTCTACTTTGATGACCTCAGTTTGCTCATCTAATAGCCCTAACAGACTACTCTCATGGTCTCTTGGTAATTCAGGAATAGGAGTTGATGTTGAAGAAGTCTCAATCCTCACTTTCTTGCCTTTTTCCCGATGTAGATCATGTGTGACCTCAATTTGCTCTTCCTTCCCCTCTTCCTCATGATTTTCGACCACTTCTTCACTCCTCAATGTTGTGATAGCTTGCTCATGATAGGAAGAACTCCCATCCTCCACATAATATCCACTAGGATTAGCCACCAATTGACTTTGAAGCTCTTTTTCTCTTAATCTTTTGAGGTGGTTGATGATTTATTCACATTCAGCTTCCATTGGGAATTCA
This sequence comes from Alnus glutinosa, assembly GCF_958979055.1. NCBI lineage: Eukaryota > Viridiplantae > Streptophyta > Magnoliopsida > Fagales > Betulaceae > Alnus > Alnus glutinosa. The sequence goes on along the minus strand of NC_084893.1, from coordinate 15,411,029 downwards.
CCCCTTTTTCTCTCACTTAACTCTTTGGCCACCTGCCCCACTTGTGTTTCCAATCTTTAGCATTGGTTTGTCTGAGCATTGGTTTGTTGTTGCTCAGTCAAAAATTCGAGTAGAGCATCTTCGAGGTCATTCTTCTTTGGCTCTGGATTCAGTTGGACCACTTGTGGTGGAGCTTGATAGTTATTTCCCTGCTGGAAATTTCTTTGCTACCCTTGCAGATTTTGCACATTCTGAGCATTACACCATGAAAAATTAGGGTGGGTTCGCCACCCAGCATTGTAAGTGTTGGAGTATGGATTGTTCTTTGGAGGATAGTTATTCTGGCCCACATAATTTGCGTACTCTTGATCTGTAAATGAAAACATGGGGCAAGTCTCAGTGGTGTGATCATAATGGGTTCATATGGCACATACCTCCAGTTGAGCAATCTATTGAATGGGCGAGATGTTGTGTGTAGTCATGGCTTTGATTAGTATATCCAACATTCTTTCCATGGTAGCCATTTGATTTTGAACTCGGCCATTTATATTCACTTCATAGAAACCCTTTCCTTTTTGTTAATTTTTTAATTGGCTGCATTCTGGATAAAACAAAAACACTTTATGTAATAGTTGTGTTTTAATAGAATGGTCGGTTTTCAATTCAGAATCTTCATGTATTCATCATACAATGTATCTGATCACAAGCTTCTAAAAAGATGTCCATGAAGAGTCCTTGCAAAATCCAAGACAAAAACAACCAGTTCTTGTGCAACCATCTGGACGGGCTTTTGAAGGCGTCCGGACGCCTCGCAGTGTCTTACAGATAAACATTGAAGACGTCCAGACGTCAGAACAATACCGTCCAGACGCCAGCTCAATCAGTATTCAACAAGGAGTTGGATTTCAGAAGTCGACACCGTTTGGGAAGTCTCTGCAAGCCATCCGGACGACATAGCAACACGTTCGGACGATGTCCAGTATTTTAGAATATTCCAGAGTTCCATTTGAACGCGGAAAGGATTTTAGCGAAGACCGTTTGGACGCCAGGTCAAGCCGTCCCGACGTGAACCCGATAAAGAGAGAATTACGCTGTTTCTGAAAGGATATCGCAAAAAACCGTCCGGACGTGGCTAACTTCCGTCCGGACACTCGCCAGCTAGAGTCCGAATCTAAGCAGTTTTTGAGGTCTCTTGAAGCCTTTAAATAGAGGGCTCTAGGCTAGTGTTTTGTACATAATTCGACAGTGAATTCCATAGTGCTTTGAGAGGGTGTTTAGGGAGAATCGAAGATCCACTAGCTCTCAAGCCGGTGCCAGTGTGTGCTCAAGTGTTCATGTTAAGTCTATCTTAGGGGTCGGCCCTAGGGTAAAGGAATCCATCGAAAACCCCTTAAGGTGGAAGATCTGGTTGGGAAGCGTTCGTGTTGGGTTACACGTCAGAGTTAAAGGTATGACTATTGCATAGGGTTATGTGAGTACGAGTGTCTTGTAACTAGCTTTGTTTTTGGATAGTGGATTTCCTGGGTTTGTAACAAATATCTTGTCTTATTTAAATTTCATGTTTAAGATATTTGTTTGCACACAAACACACACACACACACACACACACACACACACCTGGTTTAAATTAGAAGTCAATAAATATTTTCAATTGGTATCAGAGCTTGGTACACTTTGGTTTAGATTTATTTCTTGAGTGCGATCCATGACTTCTTCTAACATAAATCTTCCTGAGTTCTCTGAAGATGATTTTTATGATTTCTCTAAATATCCTTTTGATAGGTAAACTCTTTAAGAAATCCAATAGAGAACTCAAGAAGATTAAGCAAGAAAAAGAGTCTTTGATTTTACAATTATCTGAATCATATGTTTTGATTGACTCTTTGAAATCTGAGAATACCATGCTTTTTGATACTGTTAATGCACTAGAGAATAAATTGAAAGAATCAGAGGATCTCTTGGAAAAATTCTTTAGTAATAATTTGAAAAGCATGCTTTGTATTCATACAGATATTTTTAACAAGTCTGGTTTAATTGTTAAAGGTTTAACTACTTCTACTTCACATGCTTCTGATTCTGAATTAGATTCTATTGATATTAAGCCTGTGATAGTAGATGCAGCTTGTTCTGAAAATTCTTGCTTAAATAATTGTGTGAAGCCTAACTCCAAGGATTCGGGAACACAAGGTAAGTTTGTTCCTATTTGTCATCATTGTGGGAAGGTTGGTCATATTAGACCAAAGTGTTATCTGTTAAAATCCCACAGACCTTGGAAGAAGCAGGAGGACACCAAAAAAGGCTTTATCGAGAAAACCTCTTCAGATAAATATGTCCCGCCCCATAGGAGGCATATATTTCAAAGAGGTAAGGACTTTGTTATTTGTGAAAATGCTAATCTTCAAATTGCAAAGTCTTTCAAAAAGCATTTCAACAAATGAAGTCAGCCTACCTGCTATCATTGTGGTGTCTTTGGACACATCAGGCCACACTGTCCTCAGATCTGACATCAGCAGCCTCGGATCAGGAAAACAGAGCAAAAGACAGGTAAGTCTAGCTCTAAACCTTCCAAACCTCATCATGTTTTTCAGCAACAACGGCATTATCCTCAAAGGGGTTCTCCCTCATGCCATCAATGTAGTAAGTACGGCCACACCAAGGCCGAATGCTTTAGAATGAAGCCTCACAAGTCCAAAAAGAAACAAACCAATGAAAGGCTTGTCAACATGATGATGTGAACCCCGTCAAGAATAACGAGACCCAACAACGAAAGGGAACCTATAACGCCCCGCCTTTTACAAAAAGGCGTAAGTGAAAATTTCGATTTCCACGTAGCATTACGACATCATCAGAGTTAAATATTGGCAGTGGAATATATCTATTTTTTTTTTCTTTACAATGACACATTAGAGGTCACTGAATAACCTCAATATATAAAATAATAACCTTTGTTCTGATAATGTAAATACATCTCGAATAATAACATATGTGCCACAAGCGACACTCAATAAAGTATTAGTAATACCAAAATATCATAGCATTGAAGAGACATATAAAAAGAGTTTGACACCGGTGCATGAAATGATAAACTAAGCAGGGTAGTCCATCACATTCAAGAGACCACAACACAGGAGGCAACTTAGCCTCAAAAGACTGTTACTCAGATCCATCTAAGCATCTGGATAGTCCTGATACTCTTCATTCTCAAACCCTGTATTAATAAATAATACAGATAGAAATAACAATACAAAAATACGAAAGTGAGTCCGCTGTTTCCAATAATATAATGAATGCTGATTTATTTATGAAATGCAACATAATGAAATAAAATAAAATAAAGATTATATATAAATATATATATACAATTTATGGCCTATGGTTGCAAGTCATAGTCATAGATTGAATATGTATATGTATATATAAATAAATAAGGAAATGGCGTGACATTTTTATATGCAGAGTTTTAATTATATCTTTGAAGCACTCCTCTCGTGATGGATCCTACGGTCCGTATTAGCCTGTTGATTGGGATCCTACGGTCCCCCTTTTACGAGTTATTTCTCATGTTTTATTAATCTTTTACTGGAATCCTACGGTTCCAGCATAACTGAAATTCTAAGGTTTCAGTGGCTTGTTTATTATCCTCTTTTCGGGTACCTCCTCATTCACTGAGAAACTAGGAACTCATGTGAAGCCTCATGTACCCACTGTGGATCTAGATCCAACAGCTTGTTATTATACAGATTATTAAAATAATAAAATATGCAAAGTCACATGCGCAAACAAGTAAATAAAGTAGTAGACACAATATTATAGGAAAAATCCTCCAGCTTCGTCTTCAGTAAGTATAAAGATACTTACCTTCTTTTGCTTCCAAAAGGGTTTCCATACAATTGGTGACAAAGGCTTCTAGAAAAAGGGCTAAAACTGCACCCTTGCTGTAGCACTTGAAACAGAGTATTTTTCTGCTTTCCTTTTAAAAGAGATGTAACTCGTGAGAGCAACAAGGTGTTTCGTCTTTTTGTTTTCTTCATTCTTTTCCCTTTCATTAACATCATAAACCGAACACACAAGGATACACTGCAATACATTTTAATGCACACAATAGTGAATTAATATAATTCACTAACAATACACTCCAACACTATTTTTTATTCCTAACCTCCAAATCTTAACATAATTTTCTATTGTTATTCTGTCATGGTAACAGCATGTAAAATTAGTCCAATTACATTTTATTACTAATCTTTTTATGCGAACTTTATTATGGCATATTATAATAGATTATAATGCCACATATTTCATGTGGGCATTATAACATCATTTATAAACAATGACCAAAATAATCATTTTATTTAAAATAGCATTATAAAAGATTTAACATTAAAAGTCATATATATTTATTTTTATATCAAATAAACTTAATAAATACATTAATATAATTAACGAGCTTTATACTTTAAACACAAGTGTAATAAAATAAATTCGTACTTATTTCTTTATTTTAACCTTATAAAAATTGAGCAGAATAACGGCTTAATATATATATTAAATGCCTTAAATACTTAAAAGTATTTAGGCAGCATAATGGTGCTTTTGTAAAATAATGTATTTTTACTTTGGCATCATAACGACGTATTTTTATATTTAATCACTCCACTTTAAAAATTCTGTTTAAAACACAACTTAAAAAATTAGATTACTTCATAAATTCACAATATTAAAATAAAACTTTAATTAAAAACCAAATATGTTTCTTCTTTTTCTTTTCTTTCTTTTTCTTTTTCTCTTCTTCTTCTCTTCTTCTTCCTACACAGTAAAGCCGAGAGAGAGATAGAGAAATTGAGATGGAGAGGAAGGGAGAGAAAGAGCTTGGTAGAAAGACTTACCCATGGGAGAGAGAGAGCTTCGGATTTCTTCTAACTTTGCTGCTGGACCCAAAATTGAAAGAGAGAGAGGCAGAATTTGAGAGAGATTGGGAGAGAAATGAGATGTATAATTGAAGGAATAGATTGGGCTCCTTTTATAGTGAAATGAACGGCCAAGATTGCTCCAAAACGACCGCATCTAATGGCTGGGGAGAAGATTTGGGGAGATTTGGTATTAAATATAAGATTTTCGGAGATTCGGTGCATGAATCTGTTTTCTGCAGAAAGTCGATCGATCCTCTTTTATGTCGATCGATCTACTTGAACAGTATGTCGATCGATCTACTTTTTATACTATAAAATAATCGATCGATCTATTATACTTAGCCAAATTTTCATCCGTTTCAACACTTATAAAACTAAATCGCTCAATCGATTAATTAATCGATCGATCGATTTCGGCTTCTATTAAGAGTTCGATTCCCTAATCGCACGATCGATTTTAAGACATTAAACAATCGCTCGATTGATTCTATAATCGATCGATCGAATTAGACTTAGTTTAATTCTAATCCATTTAACTCTTATATACTTATACACATATTTCTAACAAATATTTAATTTCTTAAATATTTATACCCATCTTGATGAATATTTATTCCATAAATATTCATATGTATATTATTCCTATTATTAGGCCTTAAATCATATTTTAAGATATTTTACTCAATATCTTAAAATATGGGGTATTACAGAACCCAAGATCGTTCTATGGACAGATTCGAATGGAAGACCTCGACCCGTTGTTTATGACAAACAAGAACCTTGGTATGAGGAAGACACCACAAACGGTGGTGGAAACTCCGTTTGATAAGTCGAGATGAACGCCACGAGAAATCCCGATAAGTTCACGTAGTTCTTCAAAGAACCAAAGAGAATAAACATCACAAGTTTTGTGAATAATCAATGTCTCATTTTCCATTGCTTATGCACCTATTTAAAGGGCTGAACATTACAAGGAAAAAAACCTAACATAGAAAACCTAGCCGAAAATGGGTAAGGAAAGAAATCCTTACCTTCCTAAAACACACAAGACATATAAGGCAATAAAGGCTGGACGCCCACCCTCCTAATCAAAGCTAAAATAAATCCCTACTTGCCTAAAAAAAAAGACGCTAAAATAGGAAAGAAGAGCTGGACGCCTAGAGTCATATAGAAGGAAACAAAAGACAAAATAAAAGGAAAGAAATTGGCGCCTAGAATAGCCATCCAATCCGATCCTTCTAGAATAGACCCAAAATATTTCTTGCCAATTCTTAGCCTTGACCGGATCCTCCTAGAACTTGAATCAAGGTGACGATTCTTTGTTGCCCACGTGGATCATGCTCATTGGGCCTCCAAGAATTTGCTTGAGCCCATAACTCTTGAATGAGTCAGTTGAGTACATCCTTGAACTTCTTTGCTCGTGCTCTCGTAACCGGTCCAATTGGTACTTGAACGAGATCCTTCGAAGCGGTGCCTTGATCTCCATCATTCCCCTCCTCTTGAAAATGATTTGCCCTCAAATCATCACCTACATCAAAAGGACTCAAATCAATAACATTAAAAGTGGCACTTACATTGTACTCACCAGGTAAATCTAGCTTGTAAGCGTTGTCATTGATACGCTCGAGGACTTGGAAAGGACCATCTTTTCTTGGGAGCAATTTGGAACGTCTTTTCGCAGGGAATTTTCTTTTCTCATATGCAGCCAAACCCAATCTCCGGGTTCAAAAACCAGCTTGCGACGTCCCTTGTTGGCTTGTGTGGCATATTGCTCTGTTCTTCGCTCAATGTTGAGTCTTGCTTTCTCATGAATCTGCTTCACAAAGTCAGCTTTCTTTTTGCCATCTAAATTAACGTGCTCCGTCAAAGGTAAAGGAGATAAATCCAATGGAGTTAAAGGATTAAACCCATACACAATTTCAAATGGTGAAAATTTGGTAGCAGAATGAATAGCTCTATTATATGCAAACTCAACATGTGGTAAACATTCTTCCCATGTTTTGATGTTCTTTCTAATGATTGCCCTCAATAGAGTAGACAAAGTCCTATTTACTACTTCAGTTTGACCATCAGTTTGTGGATGACAAGTAGTGGAAAACAATAGTTTAGTACCTAGCTTACACCACAAAGTCTTCCAAAAATAGCTCAAGAACTTAGCATCTCTATCCGAAACAATTGTCCTAGGCATGCAATGTAATCTCACAATCTCTCTAAAGAACAAATCAGCAACATGCGAACCGTCATCCGTTTTGTGACATGGAATAAAATGTGCCATTTTAGAAAATCTATCCACGACCACAAAAATTGAATCTCTTCCACGTTTAGTCCTAGGCAACCCTAACACAAAATCCATTGAAATATCAATCCAAGGCTCACTAGGAATTCGTAAAGGAGTAAACAAACTACTGGGCTGCACTTTGGATTTAGCTTGCCTACATGTGACACATCTACCACAAATCCGTTCGACATCTCGTTTCATGTGAGGCCAATAGAAGTGTTCCTGCAAAATAGCTAAAGTCTTTGCAACTCCAAAATGTCCCATTAATCCCCCACCATGTGATTCCTGCACTAATAACTCCCTCATAGAACAGTTAGGCACGCATAGCTTATTTTCTCGAAATAGGAATCCATCAAGCCTAAAGAACTTACCAGAGGCGATTTTCTCACAAGCTCTATATTCCTCACAAAATTCGTGGTCTTCAGCATATAATTCTTTAATGTGTTCAAAACCAAGCAATTTTACAACGTAAGGCATACTTGCGAGAAAGTGCATCGGTGACTACATTCTCCTTACCTTGCTTGTACCGAATGACGTATGGAAACGTCTCTATGAAATCCACCCATCGCGCATGCCTTTTGTTTAGCTTGTGTTGGCCCTTCAAGTGTTTCAAGGACTCATAATCGGTGTGAATCACGAACTCCTTAGGCCATAGATAGTGCTGCCATGTCTCTAAAGCCCAAACCAATGCGTACAACTCCTTGTCATAAGTTGGGTAGTTTAAGGCTGCCCCGCTGAGTTTCTCACTGAAGTAAGCAATTGGTCGTCCTTCTTGCATAAAAACGGCGCCTATACCAATACCTGAAGCATCACATTCAATTTCAAACGTTTTAGAAAAGTTAGGTAAAGACAACAAATGTGCGTTTGTCAGCTTCTCTTTAATTAATTGAAATGCTTTCTCTTGTTCTTCTCCCCACCGAAATCCAATGTTCTTCTTGATCACTTCGGTAAGCGGTGCGGCTAAGCTACTGAAGTCCTTCACGAACCGCCGGTAGAAACTAGCAAGTCCATGAAAACTACGAACATTACCTACACTTGTGGGGCTCGGCCAATCTTGGATTGCACGTACCTTCTCTTCATCAACCTGTATACCTTGTGCACTAACAACAAATCCCAAAAATACAAGCTTATCGGTGTAAAACGTGCACTTCTTTAAATTAGCAAACAACCTTTCTTTCCTTAGCATATCTAAAATGGATTTCAAATGTACTACATGATCGTCTATGTTTTTGCTATAAATGAGTATATCATCAAAATAGACAACAACAAATCTGCCTATAAATGCATGCAAAACATGGTTCATAAGTCTCATAAAGGTGCTCGGAGCATTAGTCAAACCAAAAGGCATGACTAACCATTCATACAAACCATATTTTGTTTTAAAGGCGGTTTTCCATTCATCTCATTTTTTTTATCCTAATTTGATGATAACCACTTTTTAAATCAATCTTAGAAAATATGCAAGAACCATGCAGCTCATCTAACATATCATCTAAGCGTGGGAGGATGACGATACTTTACCGTTATGTTGTTGATGGCTCGGCAATCAACGCACATTCTCCACGTCCCATCCTTCTTAGGTACAAGTAAGACCGGAACCGCACATGGGCTCATGCTATCCCTCACGTGCCCTTTCTCCAACAATTCACTTACCTGCCGTTGAAGCTCCTTTGTCTCCTCGGGATTGCTCCTATAAGCTGGTCGGTCTGGGATGGTTGCACCGGGAACAAAATCAATTTGATGTTCAATCCCTCGAATTGGAGGTAACCCATGTGGTGTTTCCTCGGGGAAGACATTCTCGTACTCCTGCAAAAGAGAAACAATAGAACTAGGCAAAGCAAGGTCAAGTTCGTTAGTGTTTAAAAGTGCCTCTTTGTACAAAAGTACAATCATCGGCTGTTTTGAAAACATTGCTCGCTTGATCTCACTCACTTTTGCATATAAATTCTTTTGTTTTCTCTCTGATTTTCTCTCAAGGGCCGAACTTTGATTTTCTTTTTCTCTCTCATTTTTCTCGGCCTCTCTCTGATTTTCGCTCTTTTTCTTTTGCTCACTCTCCTTTTGTAATCTCACTTGATCCTCGTATACTTGCTGCGGTGTCCATGGTACCGATGCAGGCGGGACACTTATTGCTAGCCTAAACACTTCATCTCCTGCAAAAGAGAAACAATAGAACTAGGCAAAGCAAGGTCAAGTTCGTTAGCGTGTAAAAGTGCCTCTTTGTACAAAAGTACAATCATCGGCTGTTTTGAAAACATTGCTCGCTTGATCTCATTCACTTTTGCATAGAAATTCTTTTGTTTTCTCTCAAGGGCCGAACTTTGATTTTCTTTTTCTCTCTCATTTTTCTCGGCCTCTCTCTGATTTTCACTCTTTTTCTTTTGCTCACTCTCCTTTTGTAATCTCACTTGATCCTCGTATACTTGCTGCGGTGTCCATGGTACAAGAGTGATTGATCGTTGATTAAGTACAAAAGAGTACTTGTTCGTAAAGCCATCATGCTTCAATTGCCTATCGAACTGCCATGGACGCCCTAGCAATAAGTGTCCCGCCTGCATCGATACTACATCACACAACACTTCATCTTCGTATTTACCAAATCGAAATGCAACTAAACACTTGCTTGTTCACCCTTATCTTATCACTATCATTTAGCCATTGTAACTTGTACGGTCTAGGGTGCTTTACCATGGGCAATCCCAATTTCTCCACCATAATTGTGCTTGTAACATTAGTACAACTACCACCATCAATAATCACACTACATACCTTGTCTTTAACGTAGCACCTAGTGTGAAAGATGTTCTCCCGCTGTACTTCAACAACTCCTTTTGCTTGCAAGCTCAATGCTCTCCTCGCCACCAATGTCAATGCGTCAGGGGCTAAATACTCCTCGGAAACATCCTCCAATGGCGGCATGTCGTCGGTGTCGGAATCTTCATCATCGGTCACAATTTCACCATTGGCTTGCAACACCATGACTTGCTTGTTTGGGCATTGACTTGCTATGTGGCCCCTGCCTTGACATCTAAAACATTTAATATCACGATTCCTAGAGGTAGAGGCTTCGGTTTTACCTTGAGGAACGTGGCTGGTGGTCGCGGACTTGCGCTCGGGTTTGGGCGTTTGTGACTTGTCCAGCGGCTTGGCATGACTCGATTTCCAAGAGGTAGAACTAGAGTTATGGCCTGCACGTGTCCCACTCCCTCTCTTGAGTTGTTGTTCCACTTTGATAGCCATATGCACCATATCTTCCAATTCCACATAATGCTGCATCTCTACCTTATCATGGATCTCCCGGTTTAAGCCAATTAAAAATCTAGCCATTGTAGCCTCCCGGTCCTCCTCTACATTAGCGCGGATCATAGCAATCTCCATCTCCTTGTAGTAATCCTCTATGCTTCGAGTCCCTTGTCTAAGACCTTGTAGCTTTTTGTACAACTCTCGGTAGTAGTAACTTGGAATGAACTGCTTTCTCATCACTACTTTCATCTCCTCCCATGTGTCTATTGGGCGTTCTCTATTCCGCCTCCTATTTATCACAAGCTGATCCCACCAAGTAATAGCATATTCAAAAAATTCAATCACGGCTAATTTTACCTTCTTTGTCTCGGAGTAGTTGTGGCAATCAAACACGAACTCCATCTTCTTCTCCCACTCAAGATATGCCTCAGGATCAGATCTACCTTAAAAGGACGGAATCTTCATCTTAATACCACCCAAGTTGTTATCTTCGCGATTCCTAGCTTCTCTAAATCCTCCTCCAGGTCTCCTATTGTTAACAATGGAATCCCGATCTTCTTCTTCATCAAAACCAGACCCATAATGCTCTTCATCCTCCTCCCTCAGTGGAACTCTTTCCCTTCCACGCAAATTACAACCGCTTTGTGGTTGCTCCTCACGTCTATTCTCCAACTGATCTATCCGTTCGTGAACCTGCTCCATCTCCATCTTCATCACATGCCTCATCTCACTCATCATGGCCTCCATAAACACTTTCGGATCAGCGAATTTTGTATCATCTTCGACAATGCTCTTACCACTATCGTGAGACATGATTGTTGCAAAACAAAGGTTAGAGAAAAAAAAAAAAAAAAAAACCTCACGAATCACTCCCTTACGTGTTTACACACAAGAATGTGGATCACTCTCCACTCGTGTTTCACTCAAAAGAATATGGCTTTTACCCTCTGATGTTCTCACCACTCTTGCCTTTTTCCACTCGAAAATTCTCTTTCAGTTCTTTTGAAACTAAACAAACAACTCAAAATTTCCAGCAACAATTTACCCAGAACTAATCAAGGAATCTCAGATTTGAACACAAGGAATATGGAAATTTTTAGATTAGAATTAGAAGGAATATGACAGTTTGGAATTTTTGAAGCACAGAATAGTGAATTTTTTTTTTTATGATCAGCAACTAGCTTTTAAGAATAATGAAATAAGATTTCGAAATAACTAAGAGATGTGAGACTAGGCCAATAGTTTAGACATCAACAAGACAAACAAAGATGGAACAGATAGGGTAAAGGAAATTCGGCTAAGAAGAGATAAATGATGTGGACGGCTAAAGAAGAAACAAAGGAATGAAAGATGTTAAAGGATAGGCAAACCTGAACTAGAAACCGTGCTCTGATACCAAATGATGTGAACCCCGTCAAGAATAACGAGACCCAACAATGAAAGAGAACCCAAGATCGTTCTATGGACAGATTCGAATGGAAGACCTCGACCCGTTGTTTATAACAAACAAGAACCTCGGTATAAGGAAGACGCCACAAACGGTGGTGGAAACTCCGTTTGATAAGTCGAGATGAACGCCACGGGAAATCCCGATAAGTTCGCGTAGTTCTCCAAAGAACCAAAGAGAATAAACCTCACAAGTTTTATGAATAATCAATGTCTCATTTTCCATTGCTTATGCACCTATTTAAAGGGCTGAACATTACAAGGAAAAAAACCTAACATAGAAAACCTAATTAAAGCCGAAAATGGGTAAAGAAAGAAATCCTTACCTTCCTAAAACACACAAGACATATAAGGCAATAAAGGCTGGACGCCCACCCTCCTAATCAAAGCTAAAATAAATCCCTACTTGCCTAAAAAAAAAGACGCTAAAATAGGAAAGAAGAGCTGGACGCCTAGAGTCATATAGAAGGAAACAAAAGACAAAATAAAAGGAAAGAAATTGGCGCCTAGAATAGCCATGCAATCCGATCCTTCTAGAATAGACCCAAAATATTTCTTGCCAATTCTTAGCCTTGACCGGATCCTTCTAGAACTTGAATCAAGGTGATGATTCTTTGTTGCCCACGTGGATCATGCTCATTTGGCCTCCACGAATTTGCTTGAGCCCATAACTCTTGAATGAGTCCGTTGAGTACATCCTTGAACTTCTTTGCTCGTGCTCTCGTAACCGGCCCAATTGGTACTTGAATGAGATCCTTCGAAGTGGTGCCTTGATCTCCATCAGATATTTTAATGGATTTTGTGTTAGGATTGACTAGGACTAAACATGGAAGAGATTCAATTTTTGTGGTCGTGGATAGATTTTCTAAAATGGCACATTTTATTCCATGTCACAAAATGGATGACGCTTCGCATGCTGCTGATTTGTTCTTTAGGGAGATTGTGAGATTACATGGCATGCCTAGGACAATTGTTTCGGATAGAGATGCTAAGTTCTTGAGCTATTTTTGGAAGACTTTGTGGTGTAAGCTAGGTACTAAGCTATTGTTTTCCACTACTTGTCATCCACAAACTGATGGTCAAATTGAAGTAGTAAATAGGACTTTGTCTACTCTATTGAGGGCAATCATTAGAAAGAACATCAAAACATGGGAAGAATGTTTACCACATGTTGAGTTTGCATATAATAAAGCTGTTCATTCTGCTACCAAATTTTCGCCATTTGAAATTGTGTATAGGTTTAATCCTTTTAACTCCATTGGATTTATCTCCTTTACCTTTGACGGAGCACGTTAATTTAGATGGCAAAAAGAAAGCTGACTTTGTGAAGCAGATTCGTGAGAAAGCAAGACTCAACATTGAGCGAAGAACGGAACAATATGCCATTAAAGCCAACAAGGGACGTCGCAACCTGGTTTTTGAACCTGGAGATTGGGTTTGACTGCATATGAGAAAAGAAAGATTCCCAGCGAAAAGACATTACAAATTTCTCCCAAGAGGAGATGGTCCTTTCCAAGTCCTTGAGCATATCAATGACAACGCTTACAAGCTAGATTTACCTGGTGAGTACCATGTAAGTGCCAGTTTTAATGTTACTGATTTGAGTCCTTTTGATGTAGGTGATGATTTGAGGGCAAATCCTTTTCAAGAGGAGGGAAATGATGGAGATCAAGGCACCACTTCAAAGGATCTCGTTCAAGTACCAATTGGGCCGATTACGAGAGCACGAGCAAAGAAGTTCAAGGATGTACTCAACGGACTCATCCAAGAGTTATGGGCTCAAGCAAATTCATGGAGGCCCATTGAGCATGATCCACGTGGGAGTTTTCGCTTAAAGTCTCAAATAGTTCTATTGCCTCCTCGTTATTCTTTTCCATTAGTGCACCTCCACAAGACTTTTGTTAGAATCATTTAAACCTTTATAGAAAGCTTGTACCTGATCGTCCTGAGATAGATTGTGATGTGGGTATTTTTGAAGTAGCTCATTGAAGTGCTCCCACGCCTCAAAGAATAGGTCTCCATCTTTTTGTTGGAAGGTTTAAATCTCCCTCCTCAATTGCCTAGTCCATTGGGCTGGAAAGAACTTTTTTAAGAACTTTGTGGTCAACTCCTCCCAATTGTGAATAGACCCCTGCGACCAAAGAATTCAACCATAACTTAGCATTATCTTGCAAGGAAAAAGGGAAGAGAATTAACCCAATTCCTTCTGTATTTAAGCCATGGACGTTTTGAGTTTTGCAAAGATCAAAGAAGTCCCAAATGTGTAGAAATGGATCCTCCGTAGGTGTGCATCTATAGTGTGTTAGTTTTTGTGTTGGCTGCATTCTGTTTGGACCAAATCGCTTCTATTAATGTTGCTGCTTTCACAAGGATGCTGCTTTATCCAGAGTCTACTCTTCACCTATGTTCTTCAAGAAGATTTTGTGAAGTTTTCACAGAAATTCTTTTCGGTTCCCTATCAGCCGTTCGGACGACGTGGTATTCCGTCTGAACGCTCATCGGTCAGCAACATCTGTCCGGGCGACATGGCATTCCGTCCGAATGATGAGAACTTTCCATCTGGACGTCCATCAGTGTCTAGAAGCTTCGAACAGTTCAAAGTTGCATCCATCCTGACATAATGGCAAATCGTTCGGCCGCTCTTCAGAGTTCGAGAAGAATCCAGCGTTCAAGTGCATCCGTCTGGACGTCGTGGTTATATCGTCCGGACACCATTCAGTGTTTGACAAGCATTAGGGTTTTTGCCTCAAGACATAGTTATGGGAAGACGGCTACAAACGTCCGGACGATGTGTGATCCTGTGCAGACGAAGTCCTCTATAAGGCAAGACGTGCATACAAAGTTCAACCGTCTGGACGCCTGTCTTCATGGTCTGGACAATCAAGCATCATATATGGAAATTGCGTGCACCAGTTCAACCGTCCGGACACCAGCCTTCAGGGTCCGGACGCTCAAAGCCTTATTATGGCAATTACATGCAGCCGACGTGCAACCGTCTGGACGCTAGGGCAAAACCGTCCAGATGCAGCCTTGTTATGGAAGCTTTCAATGCTATTTTGGAAAGGCAGTTGCAGTTTACCGTCCGGACGCTCGGCCATGCCATCCGGACATCCTCCGGTATTTTGGTCATAACTTTTTACTCAAATATCGGATTGGGACGAAATTGGTGTCGCTGGAAAGCTAACAAAAAATGATGTAAATTGATGGTCCAGACGGTTATTACTATTGTCCGGACGGCTCCTGTCTGGACGGAAACATCAAGCGTCCGGACGGCCTTGTAGAATTTTCTAGAATTGCTTTTCGGACACGGAAACAGTAGCCCGTCCGGACGCGGGTGCCAGAGACTCCGATTCTTACCTGTTTTAGGTCTTCTCAAGCCTATAAATAAGAGGCTTGATGCATGCATTCGATACAGAATTCGGTGGTGAATTCCTTATAGCTTAGAGATGGTGTTTTCGGGAGATATTGAAGATCTGCTAGGTCTCTAGCTTTTGCCAGTGTATGAATTGATCAGCTGTGAAGTTCAAGGTACACGTTAGAGTTCAAGGTACGACCACTGCATCAGGGGTATGTGAGTGCTACTACTTTGTAACTAGCTTTGTCTTCTGAATAGTGGATATCATGGGTTTGGTTGCCCCGGAGTAGTTTTTCTCTTAATTGAGTTTCCACTTCGTCAACAAAAATATTTGTCTCCTTTAATTTCCGTATTTAATATTTTGTTGCACACTGTTCACACACACTTGTATAAATTAGAAGTCTCTTTATTTTTCAATTGGTATCAGAGCAGGTACACTCTGTTAAGGATTTATTTCCAGAGTGTGATCCTCATCTCTTGTGACTTCTATTTTTTGGTTACACCTTTTATCATGGATTTCTCTTAGTTATCTGAAGAAAATTGTGATATTGAGCTCTCTAAAGTTTTTACTAAATTGGATAAAATTGTTTCTCCAAAAGAGCTCAAAAAGGTGAAGCAAGAAAAAGAGTCTTTGATTGTTTAGTTATCTGAATCACATGCTTTGATTGACACTTTGAAATATGAGAATACCATGCTATTTGACATTATTGATACACTTGGGAAAGGAATTTGAAAATCTCTTGAAAAAATTCTCGAGTGATAATTTGAAAAGCATGCGGTGTATTCATTCAGATATTTCGAACAAGCCTGGTTTGACTGTTGAATTCTCAAGTCTGATTCTGAATTAGATTCTGTTGATATTAAGCTTGTGATAGTAGATGCAGCTTGTTTTGAAAATTCTTGCTTAACTAATCATGTGATGCCCAACTCCAAGGATTCCGGAACACAAGGTAAGTTTGTTCCTATTTGTCATAATTGTGGGAAGATTGGTAATATTAAACCAAAAATTGTTATTTGTTGAAATCCCATAGGCCTTGGATTAAGCAGGATGTTCTGAGGAAAGGTAAAGTTGAAGATTCTTCCTCATCCAAATATGTCCCTCCTCATAGGAGACATATAAAGGGTAAGGGTAATATTGTGTATAAGAATGCTAACCATATTTCTGCAGAAAAAGTCAAGCAACATTCTAACAAAAGAAACCTGCACACCTGTCATCACTGCGGCATCACCGATCACATCCGACCCAAATGTCCACAGCTCCAGGCTTAGAAGTCTAAGGTTCAGAGGGAGTTGCCAACAAGAGCTACATCAGACACTCTACCTCCTATGACTCTTCAGGCTCCACGGCATCAGCCGAAGTTTGTTCCTGCCAATCAGAGTGGCAAACAAAAGAAGAACAAATCAAGGAGCTACAAGAGAAAGTTGCAGAAGCCCAATGGTAGCCATGGCTATGAAGGATTGCTGAGCCTAATACAAGGTATGCTAAGGAGTATGGCATACATGGACATGACCCGCAAACCATCTCCACGGGTCAAGCAGGTATGGGTCAAGAATGATGAGACCATTCACCCCTTGAAGGGGAGTGGACTCACCTAGTAAAGGTGAAGTCTCACCATGCCTAGGATTTTGGTTCCTAAATCCTAGTGCATGTCAGGTATGTTTGCATTGCATTGCATTGTCTATCTTGTCATATCTTATTCATGCCTTGCAATCTGTTTGAGGAACTATTTATTTTATCCCCCATATTTTCTCTTGTTGTCTTGAGAAACATCTGCAGATATTTTTTTGTGGGATGACAGTTAAAAGCACATCGGGCGGCTGCTTTTCTGTCTTGGTATTTCTAAACCTCTTTCCATGAGGACAGGTTTTGTTTTACCTTACATGCTAGGATTAAATGTCATTTCCTTATCTATAAGCATGTCTTTGTTGTTTTTCTGTTTATTGGTTTTCAACAAAAAAAAAAAAAAATTGACGAGAAGATGCAGAATTTTTATTTTTTTTTCTTTTCTTTTGATAGCTTTTCAGATATTGCATGTGTTTTTGCCTGATATCTCAGTTCATTGTGCATTGATTAAATATGCATATATATGATTGAGAGTTTATGCATGATATCTGCTAAGTTTTCCTGTTGCATCTTAATGATAGATAGTTACTTTCCTCATGCGATGAAAATGTGCACTATCCAAGACTCCCCTAAGGTACATCTTTCCTTCTCTGATTTTTTGCTTTTAGAAATTCTGGATAAGATGAGAGGTTTTTGATAAGATGGCCAAATTGACCAGATGCTAGTTGAACGTAGAACCTAAAAATTATGGCATTCTCTCTAGGTTGCAGCACCACTAGAATCAAGTAGTAACTCTTTAGTTTTCTGTGTTATATGCTTACATTCACTGCTTCTGGGCAAAAATAAGCCTTGTCCTTCATGGTACAAGTAAAACAATTAGGTGCTCCATCTTAGGGGAGTGTATCAGATGAGGGTGGCTAGGCCCTAGTAAGATAAGGTTTGACTTTTGGCTGATCTTTCATTGATTTTCTCTCTTGTTTGAAAAATCTGGTTGCTTTTTGTCATATCAATGAATTTCATACCTTATTGAGAAAGTCTTCACACACACACGCATTGCATGAGTTGAGTAATTTATTTAAAATTTCTATCTGCAGGGAAATTTGTGCTTATTGAATACTTAACTCTCATTTATATCTTTGCATATTTTTGCAATTCTATTTGACTGTTTTATCAGTTGATTATACATGCGTGTTTTGAAGCTAACTTTTGGAAAAAAAATATTTTTCTGCAAATTTTCCTCAAGTTTCAGATTTTCAGTGTGAAGCGTCCGGACAGACCTATTCTTACGTCCATACGAGCGCAGTCCTGCCATATGCTGACCTAGCAGTTGTCATCCATACACACATCTTTGCATTTTTATTGATTTATCATGGCATGTTGTGTGTTTTTCTCGTGGATTTCTCCCGAGATTTTGGCATTCTTTGCACATCTCTTCTCATCCCATGATCTTCATTGTGTCTTCCGTTATTCTTTTAAGTTTTTGTTCTTTTAGAATATTGAAATATTTGTTGGGATATTTTCTTGAGATAGTGTGCATGAAAATCCTATTCTGTCTGTGTGTTGGGTTGATATTGATATATCTGGGTCATTTGGATTGCGATATTTGTTTTTGTAATTCTTGGGCATCCAATTGACAGCTACCACTTTCTTTTTTAGACTAACAGGATCTAATATTTCTTTGTGGTGTTATTTTTGGAAATATTTCTGTTTAAATCTTTTCAAAAATATGTTGTCCAGCAGCTCCCAGCACAATATCTGACAGATGGATCATTTGGAAAACTGACCATTGTTGAAGTCGGATGTTCAAAATCCAAAGGTCTCAGGATTAAGATGAGTTTTTTCCTCTAGCTCATGCAGAGCCTTCCGTAGCATTCCCTCAGATCTGTATCAATTAGAGGTTTAGTGGTGAATCTCCTCATTTATCTAGCAGACCAGTTGTTTAGAGGATGTCAATCTGCGAATAACCAGTTTCAGGTTTTGCAAAATCAAGATATTGAAGATTTTTTAGTCCATGGTACCCGGCTTCCTGAGCTAGAAGCCGAAGTAGTACAAATCCAGCTTTTTATACGGACTTCTCTCCGTTACTTTATTTCAGTGGATTAGCAGGATTTGGTACTTGGAGGATTTTTTGTTCCTCTCTTTTGGATCACTTGCAGACTCTTCTCTATTTTCCTATTGTTTTGGATTTTAGAACATTTTTGTCTATGGATATTATTACTCTATTTACCCTTGTAATTCTAAGACATTGAGGGGGAGTAATTGTTGTGTGGTTTTTCTCATTACATTGTTTTACCCTTTGTCCCTTTTTGACAAAAAAGGGGGAGTAATTTTTGATTTGGACCGGGATTGTATTTTTAACCGGTCAAGTAATTTTTGTCCCAGAATGGCCATGGGGGGAGTTTGTTAGTTTTTGTGTTGGCTGCATTCGGTTTGGATAAAATTACTTCTATGTAATGTTGCTGCTTTCACAGGGATGCTACTTTATCCAAGTCTACTCTTCAGCTATGTTCTTCAAGAAGATTCTGTGAAGTTTTCAAGGAAGTTTTTTTTGGTTCCTTGTTAGCTGTCCAGACGACGTGGTATTCCGTCCGGACACTCATCAGTCAGCAACATCCATCCGGACGACGTGGTATTCCGTTCGGACGCTCATAGGTCAAAGCATCATCAATCCGGACGACGAGAACTTTCCGTCTGGACTCCCATCAGTGTCTAGAAGCTTCGAACAGTTCAAGGTTGCATCCGTCCGGACGTAATGGCAAATCGTCCGGCCACTCTTCAGAGTTTCTACAAGAATCTAGCGTTCAAGTGCATCCGTCCGGACGACGTGGTTATATCGTCCGGACACCATTCAGTGTTTGACAAGCATTATGGTTTTTGCCTCAAGAAACAGTTATGGGAAGACGGCTACAAACGTCCGGAAGATGTGTGATTCCTTCTGGACGATGTCCTCTATAAGGCAAGACGTGCATACAAAGTTCAACCGTCTGGACGCCTGTCTTCATGGTCCGGACGATCAAGCATCATATATGGAAATTGTGTGCACCAGTTCAACCATCCGGGCACCAGCCTTCAGGGTCCGGACGCTCAAAGCCTTATTATGGTAATTACGTGCAGTCGGAGTGCAACCGTCCGGACGCTAGGGCAACACCGCCCAGACGCGGCCTTGTTATGGAAGCTTTCAGTGCTATTTTGGAAAGGCAGTTGCAGTTTACCGTTCGGGCACCCTCTGGTATTTTTGTCATAACGTTTTACTCAAATATTGGATTGGGACAAAATAAGTGTCGTTGGAAAGCTAACAAAAAATGCTATAAATTGATGGTCCTGATGGCCATTACTATCATCTGAAAGGCTCCTATCCAGACGGCCTTGTAGAATTTTCTATAATTGCTTTTCGGACACGGAAACAGTAGCCCGTCCGGACGGCCAAGGCTACCGTCTGGATGCGCGAGCCAGAGACTCCGATTCTGACCAGTTTTAGGTCATCTAAAGCCTATAAATAAGAGGCTCGATGCATGCATTCGATACAGAATTCGGTGGTGAATTCCTTATAGCTTAGAGAGGGTGTTTAGGGAGATATTGAAGATCTGCTAGCTCTCTAGCTTTTGCCAGTGTGTGAATTGATCAGCTATGAAGTCTATCTTAGGGGTTGGCCATAAGGTAAAGGATTCCATTAAAGACCCCTTCTGGTAGGAGACCTGGTTGGGAGGCGTTCGTGTTGGATTACACGTTAGAGTTCGAGGTACGACCACTGCATCAGGGGTATGTGAGTGCTACTACTTTGTAACTAGCTTTGTCTTCTGAATAGTGGATATCCTGGGTTTGGCTACCCTGGAGTGGTTTTTCTCTTAATTGAGTTTCCACTTCGTCAACAAAATATTTGTCTCCTTTAATTTCCGCATTTAATATTTTGTTGCACACTGTTCACACACTTGTATAAATTAGAAGTCTATTTATTTTTCAGTGTGGAACCATATTGAGCAGCGGAGACAAATCAAAATTGCTTTGTAAATTCGGTTGAAAAGCAATGCAAGAGGGCTGATTTAGATTTTGTGGTATGAAGGAACTCTTCATCGGCTTCCGCTCGGGTGGATTCTCTACACGTACTTCTGCCATGTCTTCCTCAACTTTGAATATGTTTTCTAATTCTGAGGTTTCTCTACACTATCGAATAGTGCGTTTGATCTCTGGATTGTATGTAATGATGTCTAAATTCTGAGATCGACGACCCTGCATAGACGGAAAATAAAGTAGCAGTGGACACCAACTTTAATACTGCTATCTGGAGATGCGCTCAAGCTCAGTTACCATTGTGCTTGATCCTAGTTGTGCTCAAGTGTATATGGATTGTGCACTCGATCGCAAGACTAGAATCTAAAATCTGCAGAAAAGACTCAGAAACAAAAGAGAATATGTTTTTTTTTTTAGATGAACATAAACAAAAATAACAAAAATAACTAAAATAAAGGAAAATTTTAAAAACATAATTTAACACAATCCCCGGCAATGGTGCCAAAAACCTGTTGTATTTATCTACCTAAATAAATAGACAAATACTTGTACGTTTTACTCGTAAGTGCACAAAATCAAAACGATAGTATAGTAGGCAAATACGAGATCATTCCCACTAGGATTGGTCAATTATGCTTAAAAAGATATTCCTAAAGAGATATGTTGAATAAGATGGGCTTCGATATCCACCGTTAATCATACTCAAATAAGATTCACAATATGTACAATACTACAATTATAACATGATGCTTAATGTTTACTAGCCATAAAGGAATGGTATCTTCTCCTAAAGCTATTGATTTCCCTAAGCAACGAGTTAGGCATGGTATCTTCAAGGAAGCATAAATCTATGGAAATCGGTAAACACACTCAAATTGGAACATGGTATCTATTCCAGTTGTTTTTATGTTGATTAATCCAAGAACCTGTGTCAGGGTTCTTTTGTTACTCTATTATGCCCAGGACTCAGTCATCCAAATTGACATAAATAACAAATCCATACCACAAGAATATGCTAGCTAAATACAAACATGCGAAGAATTCAAGAAACTAGAAATTAATCAAGTTAAGCATCAATATATAAATTGTAGAAAGGCAAATTGAAAAACTTAAAAAGACATGATTAGGGCTTCAATCGAGCCCTAACTAAAGTATTAGTTGCAACTAATATTGACTAAAATTATATACATACAGAAAAACCAAAATGTTTCTTGAAGTAGCCTCCAATTCTTCTTCCCAAGCTTGTGTGTTTTCTTTTCAAATGTTAGAGGTCTATTTATAGGGATTAAAGAAGCTCTAGAAGCCCTAGAAATCCTAGAATAACTGTAAATAGGTCTCCTAGTTTAAATGGAATAAGTACAAGTCTTTTCTTTTTCTGAAATTTCAATCCAAGTAGGAAAAATATTCCAAATTCCTACAGATTTGCGGTTCTTTATTGCAGGGCAATTTTAGCATAGTCAACATACGAAATAGGAAAAATCTATTTCTGACATATTTGTTTCCTTTTCTATTAGCTTTTCAACACCACCAACTTTGTTGCAATCAGATACCTGAGCCAAAAGTTATGATTAAATTACTAAGCCGTGCTCATTCTGTATTCTTTCCAAAAATAATAAATTTTTGCCTACTTCTCTTTTCTTAAATTCAAAATTGATTTGGAGTTGAATCTTTCCAAAAGTGAGTTTGTCGACTTCGTATATAATCTTGGAATTTGATGGATTTTCTTCCAAAACCTGTGAAATACAAGAAAACACAAAAACAACACAAAACATCAAACTATAACAAAACTAAGAGCTTAACATATGTAAATTAAGGGGCTTGAATGTGTAACATTCAACATTTATAATTCGTGCACCAAGTTAAAAAAAAAAAAAAGGAAAAAAAAAAAAGAGACGTTAGAAAAGAAAAGAGACAAAAAAAAAAAAAATGTGCAGTTGATTTTTGAGTTCCACAACTACTCCAAGGAGAAAAAGGTGAAGATTCGAGGTCGAATCATTTGGAAGAGTGGGGGAATGATGAGAATCAACATGCACTATTAAAGGATCCATTGCATGTTCCAATTAGGCCTATTACTAGAGCAAAATTCAGGAAGATCAAAGAAGCACTTAATGGGCTAATTGAAGAGATTTGGGTGATTCTAAAACGGGGCATTCAAAGCTTAGCCCAAAGGAAGATGAATGTGTAATAAATTTAATCCAAGCTATTTATGGGGTTGATCTTGCTTAATTGGGTGTGGATTAATGGCTGTAACTTCCTTGGAAATGGCGTGGATTAATTGCTAATTATGGCTTAATTGGGCATGAAATTAGAAAGAGAAGTTGGCTGATTACTTTCTAATTTCAGACCAATTAATTGGTTGATTGGCTTGCCTATTTCATACCAATTAATTGGTTGATTGACTTGCCTATTATTAGTGCTAAATTTTAGGCTCCTATGTTTTTAGTCCTTTGTTTTTTTTTTTTTTGTCTATTTTCTTA
This sequence comes from Alnus glutinosa, assembly GCF_958979055.1. Taxonomy (NCBI): domain Eukaryota; kingdom Viridiplantae; phylum Streptophyta; class Magnoliopsida; order Fagales; family Betulaceae; genus Alnus; species Alnus glutinosa. Next base: position 15,387,769 of record NC_084893.1, on the reverse strand, counting down.
TTTTCGAAATACGTTAGTTTTCTTTTCCTTGTAGGGCTGAAAAGGTTATAAATAACCAACACTCATTGTAATAAAGTATCATTGAATTGAAAATGTACGGTATCTTTTCTTCTATTTGTTCTTTAGAGAACTTGTGAACTTATTAAGGATTCTTTCTTGTTGCGTTCAAATTTTACACCTTTGGTTTGTGATTCAATTATAATCATTGGGTCAGGGTTTGTTATTTTATACCTTCGGTTCGTGATTCAATTATAATCATTGGGTCGGGGTTTGTTACTCTATACCTTCGGTTCACTTTCATTTATAAACGGTCGATGTTTTCTATCAAAAATCTAAATTTTAGCTTTCTTGGACAAATATCCAATATTGTTTGTTGGGTTTCAAAGCGTGTCGGTTGAGGTTCGCATCAATTTCTAAGGTTCCATTTAATATTCCAACAACAAATAACACTAACCCATAAAATAATCTTAGGATTAGGTGCTTTAAACTACAATTTAAACAATAACCCAAAAGCTAGGGTTTTGGAGATTTTACCTCAAATCTTCACCCAATGATACCCAACACTTGGAGACCACTTAGGAGGCTCCAAAATACTCAAAACCTGAAGAATATTAGAAGATTAAGCATAATCTCTCAAGAATCAACCCAAAACTAAAGAGATTATGAATTTCGAATTTTACCTCAAATCAAACGGTGAAAATGTAGATCGAGCTTTGTAGATCACGTTTCCGGAGTTGGATTTGAGTTTGGGGGCTTGAACCTTCAAGAAATATGGGTTTTGTAGTAAAACCCAAAGGAAATCATGTGGGAAAGGGGAGAGGACTGGAAAAATGAGCCAAAATGAGCTCATTTTCTGTTTATAACGCGAGCTGTCCGACACGCATTTTGTGTGTCGCAAGAATGAGTCCCTATAGCTTGTGTCTGGACATCATAGTGTCCCATCCAGACACAAACCACAAGGAGTTAAATTTGGCTCCCTGTTTCACCCGTCCGAACCCAACACAACGAAACTCGATTTTTACACGTTTTCTTAGTGTTTTATTCACACTTTACCTAATTAATCATTTAGTTAATCTAATTCATATTTTAAACACTCAAATAATTTCTGAGAACAAAGTTCAACTTGAACCTTAATTTGCAATTCATTGACTGGCTTAAAAATATGAACACATGATCATCTCTATTGTACCCTAAGTCTTGGCATTTACCTTTGGGAAATAATATTTTACTTGTTTCAATTTGAAAAACTTACACGAGCACATTAGGACATGGTTGTGAGGTATGATATGAGAAATCAATAGTCTCTGTTTTAAATATCTTGAAATAAAGTAGGTGACTTACTAGATAAATGACCTTGGCATGAGAATAAACAAATTAAAAATAAAAATAAAAATAAAATAAAATAAAATAAAGAAAAAGAATTGAATTTTTCCCTAAGTAACTGGACCTCTTGCCTCATTAAGCATTGAGTGTTCACGTTAAATGGTGTGACTCACTAAGCATTGAGTGATCATGTTAAAATGTGTGAAATTTCGATTACTTGATAAAATGGCTAAGTTTAGCTTTATAGCATTTTTTACTTGAGTTAGTAAGTCTTTGGGGTGTTTTACACCTAGTGCCATAAAACCATCTAGTTTGGGAGTCATTGACTTAACACTCGATACATGAGTCAATTAGAAAGCTAAAAGAAGCTAAGCATTGCACAGCCTAGGTTACTTCATCTAATGGGGATCCTAATAAATTTTGAGGTATTAAGTCATGCACATTGAAATCAATTTGAAATTTCATAAATGCTTGTCAGTTCATTTCACACCAACTTGAACTTGGGTCTTTGTTAGCCATTGGTAAATGTGTAGAATTGGAATTCTTAAATGATTTGAAGATGGAGTTTATCTTGTTAAGCTTGCTAATGAATAGAAAATCATTGTTCTTATGACACATCATTTTTAGGAAAAGCATGATCTTGCATAATGTTTGTGGGTAGCATTCGTGGCAAACCCTCATGGGACCTCACAAGACTTCACTCGTCCACTAGGGAGGCCTAGTGGTTTAAAAGATCAGTTGCATTTCATTTTAGTTTAGTTTTGTTTTGTTTTATATCTAAGAGACTACTAATATGTAAGTTTGGTGGTGTGATGAGCATTGAATGTTGCACATTCAAGCCCTTAACTCACATATGTTAGCCTCTTAGAGCATTCCCAATGGATTAACTATTTGCAATTGTTAGTTTATAATTGGCCACATTCTGTTGGACAAAATCACTTTTTTGTAAAGATGCTTTTTAATAGGGAGTTCGCTATTCAGAAGTGCTTCCAGAAGATTCTGTACAGTTTGCAAAACAGATAACTCGGTTCCCTGTAAGCCGTCCGGACGACGTGTCATACCGTCCGGATGCCCATCTGTCCAAAGTGCAAGCCGTCCGAACGATGTATCATACTGTCCAAACGCCTAGCTATCCCAAGCATCATCCGTCCCGACAATGAGAACTTCCCGTCCAGACCTTCCCCTGTGTCGAGAAGTTTCGAACCGCTCCAGTTTGCATCCGTCCAGACATTTCAGCAGTACATTCGGACGACTCTCAGTGTTCTACCAAGCTTCAGGATTTCTTTCCAAAACACAGATATGGGAAGATTGCTGCAACCGTCCGGACGACGTGGATTCCTGTCCAGACGCGCTCATCCATAAGGCAAGTATTACAATTCAAATTCAGACGTCCGGACGACGGTCCTCATGTTCCGGACGCGTGCGTGCATTAGATATGGAAATTGCGTGCATCAAATCAACCGTCTGGATGACCATTCCCCTGGTCCAAGCGCACGAAGAATTTATAAAGAAATTGCTTGGAGCGAAAGTGCGACCGTCTGGTCGCGGCTCAAAAACAGGAAAGAATTTCAGCGAAATTCTAGGAAAATAGATTGCACAGTTATCCGTCCGGACGGCCCTTGACCACCATCCGTACGGCGCCTAGTTTTTATCAAGCCAGATGCTCATTTGAACCGTCAGCCTATAAATAGAGGTCCCTAGGCTTGAGAACAACAAGAATTCAGTATTGAATTCCATTAGTGCTTAGAGAGCTATTTTGTGAAATTATTGAGCTGAGTTTATCTCTCTAAAGTCGTTGCTGTGTGTGCTGTTGTTGCGCTTAATCTGAAGTCTATCTTTGGGGTTGGCCCTAAGGTAAAGGATTCCATTGAAGACCCCTTTAGGTAAGAGACTTGGTTGGGAGGTGTTCATGTTGGGATACACGTTAGAGTTCATGGTACGACCACTGCATCAAGGGGTATGTGAGTGCTACTAGTTTGTAACTAGTCTTGTCTTCTGAATAGTGGATATCCTGGGTTTGGCTGCCCCGGAGTGGTTTTTCTCATATTGAGTTTCCACTTCGTTAACAAAAATTCTTGTGTCTTTTTATTTTCGCATTATTATTTTGTTAACACTTTGTGAACACACACACTTACTTTGTTTTTAGAAGTCATCTCAATTTTTTAGTTGGTATCAGAGCTTGGTACACTCTGTTGAGATTAAATTCTTGAGTGTTATTTTTGACTTCTCTTATTAATATGTCTCAAACTCTTAATACTGTTCCTGCCTTCGATGGTACGAACTATGGCTATTGGAAAGCTCGCATGCAGTTCTTTTTAAAATCTATTGACTGTTGGAGTATTGTTGAAACTGGTTGGACTAAACTAGCGGATACAACACTCGAACTAGTCCCTCAGAAAAAAGCACGACTTTCAAATGATAAAGCCCTCCATGCTCTATGTCAAGCACTTTCACCGTCTGAATTTGCAAAAATTTCAAACTGTGAATCTGCTCAAGAAGCGTGGCAAATCTTGGAGACAACATATGAAGTCACCAAACTTGTAAAATTTGCCAAACTTCAAATGTTGATTTCCAGATTTTAAGAAATTAAGATGTTGGAAGTCTTCTTTTGGAGAGTTTTACTCCAAAATGAGTGACTTAAGAAACTCCATGGTGAGTCTTGGGAAGCCCGTCTCGGATGTAAAACTCATCCGAAAAATTCTAAGATCTTTGCTTGAGCGTTTTAGGATCAAGGTGACTACAATTGAAGAGAACAAAGATCTGGCAGAAATGAAGATTGAAGAGTTGGTGGGATCTCTTCAAACTTATGAGCTGTCCCTGCCCCCCGTCAAAAAGCTGAAGACCATTGCCTTGAAGGTGACTTTGAGGAGGAAGAAAAAGCTGTGGCTATGCTGGCCAAAAATTTCAGAAGACTAATGAGAGATGACCGATTCAAGAAGAAGTTTTCTGAAAAGATGAAGAATGATCCTAGAGAAGCTGAACGTGAGGAAGCAGAGAAGAAAGATCCTAGAGGTCCGAGATGCTTTGAGTGCTCAGGATTTGGGCATATACGAGCTGATTGTGGGATGCTCAAGAAAGGCAAAGGGAAGGCATACAATGTGACTCTTAGTGATGAGTCAGAAGAAGAAGAACCTCCGAGTCATAAAAATTTCTAGCCTTTGTGGCTCCACTTGTAGAAGATGAGGATTCTTATTACTCAAAGCACAGCGACAATGGGGATGAACTCAAAGAGGCGTACAAAACTCTCAATGTAGAGTATGAAAAGCTGAGGGAAGGACGTAAGCAGCACCTTCATGATCTGAACAGTTTGCAGGCTGAGAAGAGTTCCTTGCTACAGAAAATACATGATGGAGATCAAGGCACCACTTCATAGGATCTCGTTCAAGTACCAATTGGGCCGGTTACGAGAGCACGAGCAAAGAAGTTCAAGGATGTACTCAACGGACTCATCCAAGAGTTATGGGCTCAAGCAAATTTGTGGAGGCCCATTGAGCATGATTCACGTGGGCAACAAAGAATCGTCACCTTGATTCAAGTTCTAGAAGGATCCGGTCAAGGCTAAGAATTGGCAAGAAATATTTTGGGTCTATTCTAAAGGGATCGGATTGCTTGGCTATTCTAGGTGCCACTTTCTTTCCTTTTATGTTGTCTTTTGTTTCCTTCTATATGACTCTAGGCGTCCAGCTCTTCTTTCCTATTCCAGCTCTTTTTTTTTTTTAGGCAAGTAGGGATTTATTTTAGCTTTGATTAGGAGGGTGGGCGTCCAGCCTTTATTGCCTTATATGTCTTGTGTGTTTTAAGAAGGTAAGGATTTCTTTCCTTAAAGCCGAAAATGGGTAAGGAAAGAGATCCTTACCTTCCTAAAACACACAAGACATATAAGGCAATAAAGGCTAGACGCACACCCTCTTAATCAAAGTTAAAATAAATCCCTACTTGCCTAAAAAAAAGGACGCTAAAATAGGAAAGAAGAGCTGGACGCCTAGAGTCATATAGAAGGAAACAAAAGACAACATAAAAGGAAAGAAAGTGGCGCCTTAAATAGCCATGCAATCCGATCCTTCTAGAATAGACCCAAAATATTTCTTGCCAATTCTTAGCCTTGACCAGAACCTTCTAGAACTTGAATCAAGGTGATGATTCTTTGTTGCCCACGTGGATCATGCTCATTGGGCCTCCACAAATTTGCTTGAGCCCATAACTCTTGAATGAGTCCGTTGAGTACATCCTTGAACTTCTTTGCTCGTGCTCTCGTAACCGGCCCAATTGGTACTTGAACGAGATCCTTCGAAGTGGTGCCTTGATCTCCATCATTCCCCTCCTCTTGAAAAGGATTTGCCCTCAAATCATCACCTACATCAAAAGGACTCAAATCAATAACATTAAAAGTGGCACTTACATTGTACTCACCAGGTAAATCTAGCTTGTAAGCGTTGTCATTGATACGCTCGAGGACTTGGAAAGGACCATCTCCTCTTGGGAGCAATTTGGAACGTCTTTTCGCCTGGAATCTTTCTTTTCTCATATGCAGCCAAACCCAATCTCCGGGTTCAAAAACCAGGTTGCGACGTCCGTTGTTGGCTTATGTGGCATATTGTTCCGTTCTTCGCTCAATGTTGAGTCTTGCTTTCTCTTGTTCTTCTCCCAGCCGAAATCCAATGTTCTTCTTGATCACTTCGGTAAGCGGTGCGGCTAAGCTACTGAAGTCCTTCACCTACACTTGTGGGGCTCGGCCAATCTTGGATTACGCGTACCTTCTCTTCATAAACCTGTATACCTTGTGCACTAATAACAAATCCCAAAAATACAAGCTTATTGGTGTAAAATGTACACTTCTTTAAATTAGCAAACAACCTTTCTTTCCTTAGCACATCTAAAACGGATTTCAAACGTACTGCATGATCGTCTATGTTCTTGCTATAAATGAGTATATCATCAAAATAGACAACAACAAATCTGCCTATAAATGCACGCAAAACATGGTTCATAAGTCTCATAAAGGTGCTCAGAGCATTAGTCAAACCAAAAGGCATAACTAACCATTCATACAAACCATATTTTGTTTTAAAGGCGGTTTTCCATTCATCTCCTTCGTTTATGCTAATGTGATGATAACCACTTTTTAAATCAATCTTCGAAAATATGCAAGAACTGATGTGTCACAAATATTGTATTTTTGGACCCCTTAATTTACATTAGTTAAACCTTTAGCTTTGTTACTTTCTAATGTTTTGGTTAGTTTTAGTGTTTTTATATTTTGTAGGACAATAAGAGAGAAATGATATAATTCAAGCAAAATACAAGGAAATTCGGATGCAGCAGACTACTAGATTTAGACCTATCATAACAGGACCAAACGATATCCGTTTTGAGAGTTTATTAGGTCTAAATTGAAATTCAAGATGTCAGCTTTCCAACGCAATAAATTTCAGCCAGTTTAGAGATGCGTGGAGAAAGATATGGCTGTTTTAATTTTAGTCGTTGGATCATCCCGAAAATCCGGAAGTTTGTCCATCTCTCTTATTTTATTTTATTTTGTCCTATTCCTTGTCTCCCCAAGCTGCACGTGAAGAACAAAGCTACAAAGCTGGACAGCACATATCTCCATAATGGGCAGCAACTCTACACTTATTGACAACAAAGATTGAAGAAAATTCAACAAAGTGGAAAAGTCCAAAACCAATATTTCAACAAAGTGGAAAAATCCTTGAGTTATGCATGTTACTTTCATCATAACTTTTGACTCGAAAATCAGATTGCGTTGATTTTGGTGGCGTTGGAAAGCTCATGAAAAATTCAACAAATAAGTCTGAAATAGGTTTTTTCTATTTCGGACTTTTACTCTGCCCAAATTGCCCCGCAATAAAAGTGCGCAAATCTGTGCGAATTTGGAGTTTGTCTTTTCCTGCTTTGATTGGATTTTCTATAAGTATAGAGGGAAGAAGAAGGAGAAGAGGGAGGGGAGTTCCAGCAACATTATTGGGCAGAAACTTTCGGTGGACAGCAAGGGGATGGAAGGGTTTGCAACACCAAATTCTCAAAGGCTCTCCATGCATAGCTAAGCTCTTCCTAGGGTTTTGATAAACCCTATCCAAGTATCAATGGCTTAATTGTGTTTTATTTTGGGATATTTATTTTGGGCATTGATGATTGTATAACTATGAGAATTACATTTTCGTAATTAGTTTTAAAGTTAAATGCAATCATGATGAAATGTTTATCTAGAAAGCTTATCATTTTGATTGTGTTCAAATTATATTTGTCATCCAAAAAAATGATAAGTGTAATGGTTATGCAATGGTATTCTTTGAACATGCAACAAGAGGTTTTGATAGTTCATGCCTAGGATAGACAAATGATGCTACACCCTAGCTTAGGTAGATGATTTGTACTAATCTTAGGATGGGCTACACTTAGTCATTGTTTGCATGTAACTAAGTTAATAAATTTGATACCTCATGCCTAGGATAGACGGATGATGCTACACCCTAGTTTAGGTAGATGATCCGTACTAATCTTAGGATGGGGTATGCTTATTTTTAACGATGGTATTTTCTTGTCACCTTGTTGGGCGCTTGACAACCGCACACGGGTAATATCATGCCTAGAAAGAATGTCCCATGTTAATGTGATGGCCATTGGTACAAGGATAGTGGTGAAATCAATTCCCTAGTTTCCCATATCATTTCATACAACTTTAATTTGCTTTGTAGAATTTAATTTCTGTTAGTAGTTTACAACTTGAAAATCACAAAAACAACATTTTTCTAAAGGATAAATTATGACCGATTTTATTAAAGCTTGATGCATGCAACCAATACATTCCCTGTGGACCGACACCCTCAATATAGACATTATCCTACAACGATTCGTTCTATTGCGAGTGGTATTATTATTGAGTAGAAAAAAAAATCCACATCAAGAACCATGCAGCTTATCTAACATATCATCTAAGCGTGGGATAGGATGATGATACTTTACCGTTATGTTGTTGATGGCTCGGCAATCAATGCACATTCTCCACGTCCCATCCTTCTTAGGTACAAGTAAGACTGGAACCACACATGGGTTCATGCTCTCTCTCACGTGCCCATTCTCCAACAATTCACTTACCTGCCGTTGAAGCTCATTTGTCTCCATGGGATTGCTCCTATAAGCTGGTCGGTTTGGGATGGTTGCACCTGGAACAAAATCAATTTGATGTTCAATCCCTCAGATTGGAGGTAACCCATGTGGTGTTTCCTCGGGGAAGACATCCTCGTACTCCTGTAAAAGAGAAACAATAGAACTAGGCAAAGCAAGGTCAAGTTCGTTAGTGTGTAAAAGTGCCTCTTTGTACAAAAGTACAATCATCGGCTCTTTTGAAAACATTGCTCGCTTGATCTCACTCACTTTTGCATACAAATTCTTTTGTTTTCTCTCTGATTTTCTCTCAAGGGCCGAACTTTGATTTTCTTTTTCTTTCTCATTTTTCTCGGCCTCTCTCTGAATTTCACTCTTTTTCTTTTGCTCACTCTCTTTCTTTTGATCACTCTCCTTTTGTAATCTCACTTGATCCTCGTATACTTGTTACGGTGTCAATGGTACAAGAGTGATTGATCTTTGATTAAGTGCAAAAGAGTACTTGTTCCTAAAGCCATCATGCTTCACTTGCCTATCAAACTGCCATGGACGCCCTAGCAATAAGTGTCCCGCCTGTATCGGTACTACATCACACAACACTTCATCTTCGTATTTACCGATTCGAAATGCAACTAACACTTGCTTGTTCACCCTTATCTCACTACTATCATTTAGCCATTGTAACTTGTACGGTCTAGGGTACTTTACCATGGGCAATCCCAATTTCTCCACCATAATTGTGCTTGCAACATTAGTACAACTACCACCATCAATAATCACACTACATACCTTGTCTTTAACGTAGAACCTAGTGTGAAAGATGTTCTCCCGCTGCACTTCATCAACTCCTTTTGCTTGCAAGCTCAATGCTCTCCTTGCCACCAATGTCAATACGTCAGGGGCTAAATACTCCTCCTCGAAAACATCCTTCAATGGCGGCATGTCGTTGATGTTGGAATCTTCATCATCGGTCACAATTTCACCATTGGCTTGCAACATCGTGACTTGCTTGTTTGGACATTGACTTGCTATGTGGCCCCTGCCATGACATCTAAAACATTTAATATCACGATTCCTAGAGGTAGAGGCTTTGGTTTTACCTTGAGGAACGTGGCTGGTGGTCGCGGACTTGGGCTCGGGTTTGGGCGTTTGTGACTTGTCCAGCGGCTTGGCATGACTCGATTTCCAAGAGGTAGAACTAGAGTTATGGCCTGCACGTGTCCCACTCCCTCTCTTGAGTTGTTGTTCCACTTTGATAGCCATATGCACCATATCTTCCAATTCCACATAATGCTGCATCTCTACCTTATCATGGATCTCCCGGTTTAGGCCAAGTAAAAATCTAGCCATTGTAGCCTCTCGATCCTCCTCTACATTAGCGCGGATCATAGCAATCTCCATCTCCTTGTAGTAATCCTCTACACTTCGACTCCCTTGTCTAAGACCTTGTAGCTTTTTGTACCACTCTCGGTAGTAGTAACTTGGAACGAACTGCTTTCTCATCACTACTTTCATCTCCTCCCATGTGTCTATTGGGCGTTCTCTCTTCTGCCACCTGTTTATCACAAGCTGATCCCACCAAGTAATAGCATATTCAGAAAATTCAATCATGGCTAATTTTACTTTCTTTGTCTCGGAGTAGTTGTGGCAATCAAACACGAACTTCATCTTCTTCTCCCACTCAAGATATGCCTCAGGATCAGATCTACCTTGAAAGGACGGAGTCTTCATCTTAATACCACCCAAGTTGTTATCTTCGCGATTCCTATCTTCTCTAAATATTCCTCCAGGTCTCCTATTGTTAACAAAGGAATCCCGATCTTCTTCTTCATCAAAACCAGACCCATAACGCTCTTCATCCTCCTCCCTCGGTGGAACTCTTTCCCTTCTACGCAAATTACGACCGTTTTGTGGTTGCTCTTCACGTCTATTCTCCATCTGAACTATCCGTTCGTGAACTTGCTCCATCTCCATCTTCATCACACGCCTCATCTCACTCATCATGGCCTCCATAAACACTTTCAGATCAGCCAATTTTGTATCATCTTCGACAATGCTCTTACCACTATCGTGAGACATGATTGCTGCAAAACAAAGGTTAAAAATAAAAGAACCTCACGAATCACTCCCTTACATGTTTACACTCAAGAATGTGGATCACTCTCCACTCGTGTTTCACTCAAAAGAATATGGCTTTTACCCTCTGATGTTCTCACCACTCTTGCCTTTTTCCACTTGATAATTCTCTTTCAGTTCTTTTGAAACTAAACGAACAATTCAAAATTTTCAACAATAATTTACCCAGAACTAATCAAGAAATCTCAGATTTGAACACAAGGAATATGGAAATTTTCAGATTAGAATTAGAAGGAATATGGCAATTTGGAATTTTTGAAGCACAGAATAGTGATTTTTTTTTTAATATTATTTTTTTTTTCGGACTCCTTTCTGTCTTCTTCTTCGAGTCTCTCTCTCTTTTCTTTTCTTTTCCTTTTTTTTTTTTTTTTTTTTTTTTTATTTTTTTTTTATGATCAGCAACTAGCTTTTGAGAATAATGAAATAAGATTTCGAAATAACTAAGAGATGTGAGACCAAACCAATAGTTCAGACATCAACAAGACAAACAAAGATTGAACAGATAGGATAAAGAAAATTTGGCTAAGAAGAGATAAATGATGTGGAGGGCTAAAGGAGAAACACAGGAATGAAAGATGTTAAAGGATAGGCAAACCTGAACTAGAAACCATTCTCTGATACCAAATGATGTGAACCCCGTCAAGAATAACGAGACCCAACAATGAAAGGGAACCCAAGATCGTTCTATGGACATATTCGAATGGAAGACTTTGACTCGTTGTTTATGACAAAAAAGAACCTCGGTATAAGGAAGATGCCACAAACGGTGGTGGAAACTCCGTTTGATAAGTCGAGATGAACGCCACGGGCAATCCCGATAAGTTCGCGTAGTTCTTCAAGAACCAAAGAGAATAAACCTCACAAGTTTTATGAATAATCAATGTCTCCTTTTCGGCTGAACATTACAAGGAAAAAAAACCTAACATTGAAAACCTAATTAAAGCCGAAAATGGGCAAGGAAAGAAATCCTCACCTACCTAAAACACACAAGACATATAAGGCAGTAAAGGCTGGACGCCCACCCTTCTAATCAAAGCTAAAATAAATCCCTGCTTGCCTAAAAAAAAAGACACTAAAATAGGAAAGAAGAGCTGGACGCCTAGAGTCATATAGAAGGAAACAAAAGAAAACATAAAAGGAAAGAAAATGGCCCCTAGAATAGCCATGCAATCTGATTGACCGGATCCTTCAAGAACTTGAATCAAGGTGACGATTCTTTGTTTTCAAGTGGATCATGCTCATTGGGCCTCCACGAATGTGCTTGAGCCCATAACTCTTGAATGAGTCCGTTGAGTACATCCTTGAACTTCTTTGCTCGTGCTCTCATAACCGGCTCAATTGGTACTTGAACGAGATCCTTCGAAGCGGAGCCTTGATCTCCGTCATTACTACTACCGAGAGTTGTACAAAAAGCTACAAGGTCTTAGACAAGGGAGTCGAAGCGTAGAGGTTTACTACAAGGAGATGGAGATTGCTATGATCCGCGCTAATGTAGAGGAGGATCGGGAGGCTACAATGGCTAGATTTTTACTTGGTTTAAATCGGGAGATCCAGGATAAGGTAGAGATGCAGCATTATGTGGAATTGGAAGATATGGTGCATATGGCTATCAAAGTGGAACAACAACTCAAGAGAGGGAGTGGGACACGTGCAAGCCATAACTCTAGTTCTACCTCTTGGAAATCGAGTCATGCCAAGCCGCTGGACAAGTCACAAATGCCCAAACCCGAGCCCAAGTCCGCGACCACCAGCCACATTCCTCAAGGTAAAACCGAAGCCTCTACCTCTAGGAATCGTGATATTAAATGTTTTAGATGTCCAGGCAGGGGCCACATAGCAAGTCAATGCCCAAACAAGCAAGTCATGGTGTTGCAAGCCAATGGTGAAATTGTGACCGATGATGAAGATTCCGACACCGACGACATGCCGCCATTGGAGGATGTTACCTAGGAGTATTTAGCCCCTGACGCATTGACATTGATGGCGAGGAGAGCATTGAGCTTGCAAGCAAAAGGAGTTGATGAAGTACAGCGGGAGAACATCTTTTATACTAGGTGCTACGTTAAAGATTATTGATTATGTAGTGTGATTATTGATGGTGGTAGTTGTACTAATGTTGCAAGCACAATTATGGTGGAGAAATTGGGATTGCCCATGGTAAAGCATCCTAGACCGTACAAGTTACAATGGCTAAATGATAGTGGTGAGATAAGGGTGAACAAGCAAGTGTTAGTTGCATTTCGAATCGGTAAATATGAAGATGAAGTGTTGTGTGATGTAGTACCGATGCAAGCGGGACACTTATTGCTAAGGCGTCCATGGCAGTTCGATAGGCAAGTGAAGCATGATGGCTTTACGAACAAGTACTCTTTTGTACTTAATCAACGATCAATCACTCTTGTACCATTGACACCGCAGCAAGTATACGAGGATCAAGTGAGATTACAAAAGGAGAGTGATCAAAAGAAAGAGAGTGAGCAAAAGAAAAAGAGTGAAAATCAGAGAGAGGCCAAGAAAAATGAGAGAGAAAAAGAAAATCAAAGTTCGGCCCTTGAGAGAAAATCAGAGAGAAAACAAAAGAATTTCTATGCAAAAGTGAGTGAGATCAAGCGAGCAATGTTTTCAAAACAGCCGACGATTGTACTTTTGTACAAAGAGGCACTTTTACACACAAATGAACTTGACCTTGCTTTGCCTAGTTCTATTGTTTCTCTTTTGTAGGAGTACGAGGATGTCTTCCCCGAGGAAACACCCCTTGGGTTACCTCCAATTCGACGGATTGAACATCAATATGATTTTGTTCCTGGTGCAACCATCCCAAACTGACCAGCTTATAGGAGCAATCTCAAGGAGGCAAAGGAGCTTCAACGGCAGGTAAGTGAATTGTTGGAGAAAGGGTACGTGAGGGAGAGCATGAGCCCATGTGCAGTTCCGGTCTTACTTGTACCTAAGAAGGATGGGACGTGGAGAATGTGCGTTGATTGCCGAGCCATGAACAACACAACAGTAAAGTATCGTCATCCTATCCCATGCTTAGATGATATGTTAGATGAGCTCCATGGTTCTTGCATATTTTCTAAGATTGATTTAAAAAGTGATTATCATCAATAAAAGAAGGAGATGAATGGAAAACCGCCTTTAAAACAAAATATGGTTTGTATGAATGGTTAGTTATGCCTTTTGGTTTGACTAATGCTCCGAGCACATTTACGAGACTTATGAACCATGTTTTGTGTGCATTAATCGGCAAATTCGTTGTTGTCTATTTTGATGATATACTCATTTATAGCAAAAACATAGACAATCATGTAGTACATTTGAAATCCGTTTTAGATGTGCTAAGGAATGTAACGCCCAGTAAATTCAAGCTCTTAAGAAATCATTGATATTGTTGTGGAAACAATATCCACATGTTTTTACAAGCAAACCTAAAGTTGTTTCGAAAAATTAAAAGATCAAAACCTAAAAACCCTTAAAAACTTAAAAGTTACATTTAAGCTTTAAACTTTGATTGAACCGAAAATAGGTCAAACGAACTCAGATTTAGATAATTCAAAAACCATTGTGCTTACAAAAGAAAGATCTATCATATGGCAAAAGTTAGTAAAAAAGTCCACCAGTTGACTTTTTGACCCGAGCCTAAATAACCCAACTGTCGATATTAAACGAAAAACTTTCAAGAATAATATCTCCATGCTTCTAGAAACATTTATGTATAAAAAACAAGAGTAATGATGAAAGGATAGGATATCTCAAAAGAAATCATGAAAAGGAATAAAAATCAATAAAGCAAGTGTGAACGCTGAAAGTGGATAAAAGATATTTTGGCTTTATAGACAGAAACTTTGACTTGACCGAAACTACGTCAAAACAAACTCAAAATGAGACGAACCAAAAAGAGAAAATGTTTGTCATGAAGTCCTCTATCTACCCTCAAAATTTCACTTCAATCGGAGTAGGTTTGACCATCGAAATAATTCTCGGAGTAAGCAGCCCCCATTTGGACGAAAATCCCAAAATGCAATTAGTTAATAAAGCAAGGACTTATTTGCAAGAACTTATCCAATAGGGTAATTCTTTTATTACATTTTGCACCTCAATACCCCTACCTTCCTCCTATAAATAAGCATGCAAGGCTCCTTGTTTTCCACACAAAATCATAGATAACTTCCTTGAAAGCTTTGTGCTTTGGTTTTCTCTCCCTCTTTCTCTCCTTTTACCACACAACCACTTTGGTGTTGGTGAAGTTATTTTTCTCTCCGAATCAAATTGGTGAGTAAATCTTGATACCTCTTCCTTACTATTTGATTTCATTTGTATTTATTACTACGGAGTTGGTTTAATCCCCCGTATTTATTTACTTGTTTATTTATTGCGTTACTACGGAGTTGGTTTAATCCCCCGTATTTATTTACTTGTTTATTTATTGCGTTACTATGGAGTTGGTTTAATCCCCCGTATTTATTTTATCATTTATTGCCTTACTACAAAGTGGCTATGCCGCTAATTTTCTATCCCTTTGCGTATTTATTTTATAATTTATTGTATTCCTACAAAGTGGCTATGCCGCTAATTTTCTATCCCTTTGCGTATTTATTTTATAATTTATTGTATTCCTACAAAGTGGCTATGCCGCTAATTTTCTATCCCTTTGCGTATTTATTTTATAATTTATTGTATTCCTACAAAGTGGCTATGCCGCTAATTTTCCTATTCTTTTGCATATTTATTTTATCATTTATTGTATTCCTACAAATTGGCTATGCCGCTAATTTCCCTATCCCTTTACATAAAAATATTATCCTGTTAGGATTCATGTTGAAGTAATTACCTTTTAATTGATAACTAAAAACGATGAGTAAAGTGATGTAAAAATATACTCATTTTTAATATTGAAAAAAGGACTGATGTATATATCATCTTCTTTTTATATATTTTGTCACAGAAAAGGAGCTAAGAAACTACACCAAGGAGTGTAAGTATGGATGTACTTACTGAGGAATGATTCTATGTTTCATTAGGACTATGTGGTGTGTGTTTATTGCATGTGGTTGTTCATGCATCGCATGTTGTGTCCAATTAATATAACGGCTGATGAGATAGCCATCAACAAGCTGATGTAGTAGCAAGGGGAAGGAAGGCTAGTCAGTGGATCCAGGGGGTTCAGAGTGACCCAGGGGTATCCGAAGGCTTAATATATAACTAATGCTGGGACCAGTAGGATTCCAGTGCAAACAGGTAAGACTTTAAGTGTGAGGCAAAGGACGTGAACGGGTTCAGATAACCTAGAACGAGAGGTCTGAAGTAAGATGATCCTAAAACACAAACTAAATAGTTACTACGATGCATATTCATACAACCCTTACATTTGCATTCTATATGAACTGTTATTAGATTGATGGTAACGTAGATATGGAAATAGATGACTCACTTGTTTGTCTATGCAAATATGATAATGCCATATTTGCATAGTTACTGATGCAGATCTGGAGAATGAAGGCATGGACCCATATGCCAGTTTTGATGGTTTTTGAAACCATTCAACGAGCGATTATGCGCTAGTTTAGAAATTACTAGTTGTGCTTATGTTTTGTTTTATGGCATGTAAATATGTATAACGGTGTCATGTTTAGCATGTTTTATGTTATAAGATTATGTGCTGTTTGTGGCACTAATTTTGATGCACCTAGTGTGCATATGACTTGTAAAGATAACATAAGTAACTTTTAATAAATGTACCGAGGTATTTCAGTCAGCTCTAAATGTGTTATGCTATCAATTCCTAAGGCTTTAGAAGAAAAAAAAATATATTCCGCTGCGAGAGTTTATCTCTGATGTAGTAATGTCACGTGGAAACCTGAGGTTTCTGCTTACGAATTTGCAGGCTCAAATTCGGGGCGTTACAAGGAAAGAAACGTTGTTTGCTAATTTAAAGAAGTGCACTTTTTACACCGATAAGCTTGTATTTTTGGGATTTGTTGTTAGTGCACAAGGTATACAAGTTGATGAAGAGAAGCTACGTGCAATCCAAGATTGGCCGAGACCCACAAGTGTAGGTAATGTTCGTAATTTTCATGGACTTGCTAGTTTCTACCGGCAGTTCGTGAAGGACTTCAATAGCTTAGCTGCACCGCTTACCGAAGTGATCAAGAAGAACGTTGGATTTCGGTGGGGAGAAGAACAAGAGAAAGCATTTCAATTAATCAAAGAGAAGCTAACTAACGCACCTTTGTTGTCTTTACCTAACTTTTCTAAAACGTTTGAAATTGAATGTGATGCTTCAGGTATTGGTATAGGTGCCGTTCTTATGCAAGAAGGATGGCCAATTGCTTACTTCAACAAGAAAATCAGTGGGGGGAGCCTTAAACTACCCAACTTATGACAAGGAGTTGTATGCATTGGTTCGGGCTTTAGAGACGTGGCAGCACTATCTATGGCCTAAGGAGTTCGTGATTCACACCGATCATGAGTCCTTGAAACACTTGAAGGACCAACACAAGCTAAATAAAAGGCATGCGCGATGGGTGGAGTTTATAGAGACGTTTCCATACGTCATTCGGTACAAGCAAGGTAAGGAGAATGTAGTTGATGAGTGCCAAAAAGTGTATATTTGGACCCCTTAATTTACATTAGTTAAACCTTTAGCTTTGTTACTTTCTGATGTTTTGTTTAGTTTTGGTGATTTTACGTTTTTTGCAGGACATAAAGAGAAAAATGGTTATTTTCAAGCAAAAATGCATAAAAGCTGGAGATTTGGAATTGCTGTGAAGTCGATCGATCAAAATTTTCTCGATGTCGATCGATCGATTATAAAATCGATCGATCGAATTTATGCGGAGCTGGAATTTCACAAACCCTAGCTAACTCTATAAATACCATTCTTTTCTCATTTTTAGAGAGAGAGCCGCGGAGGAGGCCGCTTAGGAGTGCCCTAGGGGCCGATTTCACTGTATCTTAGGGTTTTTGGGTCGATTTTGACCTAGAACTTCAATCTTTTGTAAGTTTATGCGTTTTTAATGCATTCTTGTAGTTTATTTATGCTTTCTTTGTTCATGTCTAGCTAATACTTTCATCTAGGGTTGAGGATGAAACCTCACCAGTGAATAGAAACTGAGTTTCATGCTTGTTTATGCTATTTGAGTTTATGGGCTTGATTTCTCATTGTTCTATTTCGGTTTTTGAGATTATTTTTGGATATCTCTTGTGATTTCCGGATACAAGTGATGATTTGATATAGTTTCATTAAATTGATGGCTTGGGTTTTCATGTATGTTGGATATTCATTGTGTTTCATTCTATGGACACATTTGATGATTTAGTTGAAACTAGATATCTTTTGTGATTTGTGGAAGAATGGATTCATTGAATAATTTAAACTATTTTTGAAGTAAAAGTAGAACATACCTAAGATTTGCATTTGAAAACCTCAAAATATGTGTGATGAGCATGAGATTAGGTTGTTGTGATTTGGTGAGTGTGGATTCCAAAACCCTAGACCCCTTTATTTTCATTATTTTTGTTTATGTTCTCTTTTATCAAAAACCCCTAAACTTGGAACTAGGTTAAAATAGGATTAGTTTGAATAGAAATTAATTTTCGCAACACAATTCCCTGTGGGATCGACCTCGCACTTGCATAACGCTATATTGCAAACGATTCGTGCACTTGCGAGTATTATAATTTGCACATCAGTAGTCACTGATGCACTTTCTCGCAGGTATGCCTTACTCTCCACACTTGATGCAAAATTGCTTGGTTTTGAACACATTAAAGAATTATATGCTGAAGACCACGAATTTTGTGAGGAATATAGAGCTTGTGAGAAAATTGCCTCTGGTAAGTTCTTTAGGCTTAATGGATTCCTATTTCGAGAAAATAAGCTATGCGTGCCTAACTGTTCTATGAGGGAGTTATTAGTGCAGGAATCACATGGTGGGGGATTAATGGGACATTTTGGAGTTGCAAAGACTTTAGCTATTTGTAGGAACACTTCTATTGGCCTCACATGAAACGAGATGTCGAACGAATTTGTGGTAGATGTGTCACATGTAGGCAAGCTAAATCCAAAGTGCAGCCCAACGGTTTGTATACTCCTTTACCAATTCCTAGTGAGCCTTGGATTGATATTTCAATGGATTTTGTGTTAGGATTGCCTAGGACTAAACGTGGAAAAGATTCAATTTTTGTGGTCGTGGATAGATTTTCTAAAATGACACATTTTATTCCATGTCACAAAACGGATGATGCTTCGCATGTTGCTGATTTGTTCTTTAGGGAGATTGTGAGATTACATGGCATGCCTAGGACAATTGTTTCGGATAGAAATGCTAAGTTCTTGAGCTATTTTTGGAAGACTTTATGGTGTAAGGTAGGTACTAAGCTATTGTTTTCCACTACTTGTCATCCACAAACTGATGGTCAAACTGAAGTAGTAAATAGGACTTTGTCTACTCTATTGAGGGCAATCATTAGAAAGAACATCAAAACATGGGAAGAATGTTTACCACATGTTGAGTTTGCATATAATAGAGCTATTCATTCTGCTACCAAATTTTCGCCATTTGAAATTGTGTATGGGTTTTATCCTTTAACTCCATTGGATTTATCTCCTTTACCTTTGACGGAGCACGTTAATTTAGATGGCAAAAAGAAAGCTGGCTTTGTGAAGCAGATTCATGAGAAAGCAAGACTCAACATTGAGCGAAGAACGGAACAATATGCCACACAAGCCAACAAGGGACGTCGCAACTTTGTTTTTGAACCCGAAGATTGGGTTTGGCTGCATATGAGAAAAGAAAGATTCCCGACGAAAAGACGTTCCAAATTGCTTCCAAGAGGAGATGGTCCTTTCCAAGTCCTCGAGCGTATCAATGACAACGCTTACAAGCTAGATTTACCTGGTGAGTACAATGTAAGTGCCACTTTTAATGTTACTGATTTTAGTCATTTTGATGTAGGTGATGATTTGAGGGCAAATCCTTTTCAAGAGGAGGGGAATGATGGAGATCAAGGCACCGCTTTAAAGGATCTCGTTCAAGTACCAATTCGGCCGGTTATGAGAGCACGAGCAAAGAAGTTCAAGGATGTACTCAACGGACTCATCCAAGAGTTATGGGCTCAAGCAAATTCGTGGAGGCCCATTGAGCATGATCCACGTGGGCAACAAAGAATCGTCACCTTGATTCAAGTTCTAGAAGGATCCGGTCAAGGCTAAGAATTGGCAAGAAATATTTTGGGTCTATTCTAGAAGGATCGGATTGCATGGCTATTCTAGGTGCCACTTTCTTTCCTTTTATGTTGTCTTTTGTTTCCTTCTATATGACTCTAGGCGTCCAGCTCTTCTTTCCTATTCCAGCTCTTTTTTTTAGGCAAGTATGAATTTATTTTAGCTTTAATTAGGAGGGTGGGCGTCCAGCCTTTATTGCCTTATATGTCTTGTGTGTTTTAGGAAGATAAGGATTTCTTTCCTTACCCATTTTCGGCTTTAATTAGGTTTTCTATGTTAGGGTTTTTTTCTCTTGTAATGTTCAGCCCTTTAAATAGGTGCATAAGCAATGGAAAACACAGACATTGATTTTTCATAAAACTTGTGAGGTTTATTCTCTTTGGTTCTTTGAAGAACTACGCAAACTTATCGGGATTTCCCGTGGCGTTCATCTCGACTTATCAAACGGAGTTTCCACCACCGTTTGTGGCGTCTTCCTTATACCGAAGTTCTTGTTTGTCGTAAACAACGGGTCGAGGTCTTCCATTCGAATCTGTCCATAGAACGATCTTGGGTTCCCTTTCGTTCTTGGGTCTCATTATTCTTGACGGGGTTCACATCATCTCACTATCTTTTGTCTTTTTGTGCATGACTCTCTCATTCCAGGTGCTCCTTTAGCTAACTTTATTCTTTTCAGTTGTTTTACCACTGTTCGAATGTTGAGTATTTTGAGAATGCTGTTGAGATTATAAAATGCTATATCTGCCATGATTGGGATTATCTGGTTCGGTATTATTGTGGACTATATTATGATATTTTCTGTCTGTCCTTTTTGGAAAAGTCCCTCTTACTGTCGTTATAATGCCGGATTTTCTATGTGCACTAACAAGATTAATTCTTTTGGATTATTTTTGGCAAATCTTGTTGGTCTCTTTTGCAGAATCATGTCTGCAGGAAGTCCACAGCGCAGGGTCCGCCAGAGGACAGAAGGAGAAAGGGAAGCCCTTAGAGCAAAAATGGTGGACCGACCAGCAATTGCTGAGAGAAACGTTGTTCGGTCCGACAACATGGTGGCTCCTCTGGGTAGTATCCACGACACTATCTAGACTTATCATTGGGGGGTATCTACACACGTGTGCCCGTGTTGAGTACACCAAGCTGGTCAGGCTATTCTATGCCAACCTCGAGGTGGTCTAGGATGATGACAGCGGGTTGGTACTTCAGTCCATTGTTAGAGGGCATACTATCACTGTTGATCCCCAGATCATCAGTCAGTTCATGGGAGTTCCTGTTCTTCCGATGCCTGGCAACCCTTACAATGAGGTGGTAATCCCTCCTTCCTTAGATGATCTCCGAGAGTTTTTCCACACAGTTCCATAGGGAGATAAGCGCACTACCACCATAAGGATCAATGCTTTATTTGCCCCACACCACATGCCAGCCAAGATTGTTCAGCACAACCTTTGGCCAGTTGTCAGGCCCAATGACCTGATTTTGAAGAGGGCCCAGTTCGTCTATGCTATCCATCTTCGCTTGCCTTTCTGCCTGTGCAAGCATATTTTGGGCGTTATTCTGGAGGCCTGTGATGAGGGCAATACTAGTCTTCCATTTGGCTGCTTACTCACACAGATTATTCTACAATCAGGCATCAGTGTTGCTGGCGAGCCTAAGATGAAGATCCAGGATCCTATTAGAAAGCAGACTTTGATGAAGTCCAATGTTCAGTTGCGACGCGATGAGCAGGATGATGATGTGCCCCCGCCTCCTATTCCTGTCGGCATTCCAGTGTGGCATCATCTTCTCAGACTGTTCCGCCACCACAGCCAGATGTTAGTTATTCTCAGATTATGGAGGCATTGGTCGCTATTCAGGGGGGGCATGAGTTCTATGCAGCTCTCCATGTCATCCATGCAGCAGTCCATCTCTGTCATGCAGCAGGAGGTTCACTCCATTAACCTTCGTGTAGAGCAGAACCAGCTGGACCTCTGGGAGTGTCTCAAGTTCCACCACCCGTCAGCAGTGATGATGAGGACGATGCACCGATGGCTGATGCATCCTGATTTTTTTCTTGATGTAGTTTATTTTTGAGACATCGGTGTTATCTTTTTGATTCTTTGATACATTTGTTTAAACTCCTGGATATTTTATTACTCTGTTTACCCTGGTCCTTCTGAGACCTTTAGGGGGAGTAATTTTTTTTGATATGTTTGATTTTTTATTACTCTGTTTTACCCTTTGTCCCTTTGTGAAAAAAAAGGGGGAGTAATTTTTATTTGGGCCGGGATTGTATTTTTAACCGGTCAAGTGATTTTTGTCCCAGAATGGCCAAAGGGGGAGTTTGTTAGTTTGTAACTGGCCACATTCTATTTGACAAAATCACTTCTTTGTAAAGATGCTTTTTAACAGGAATTCTGCTATTCAGAAATGCTTCCAGAAGATTCTGCACAGTTTGCAAAGCAGATAACTCGGTTCCTTGCCAGTCGTCTGGACGACGTGTCATACAGTCCGGACGCCCATCTGTCCAAAGTGCCAGCCGTCCAGACGACATATCATACCGTTCGCATGCCTAGCTGTCCCAAGCATCATCCGTCTGGACAACGAGAACTTCCCGTCCAAACCTTCCCCTGTGTTGAGAAGTTTCGAACCGCTTCAGCTTGCATCCGTCCGGACGTTTCAGCAGCACGTCGGACGACTCTCAGTGTTTGACCAAGCTTCAGGATTTCTTTCCAAAACACAGATATGGGAAGATCGCTGCAACCGTCCGGACGACGTGGATTCCCATCTGGACACGCTCAACCATAAGGCAAGTATCGCAATTCAAATTCAAACGTCCGGACGACGGTCCTCATGGTCCGGATGCGCGTGCATCCAATATGGAAATTGCGTGCATCAAATCAACCGTCCGGATGATCATTCTCCCAGTCCGGACGCGTGAAAAATTTATAAGGAAATTTCTTAAAGCGGAAGTGTGACCGTCTAGACGACAGGGCACCACCGTCTGGATGCGGCTAAAAAACAGGAAAGAATTTGGCTGAAATTCTAGGAAAATCGATCGCACAGTCGTCCGTCCGGACGACGCCTAGTTTTTATCAAGCCAGACACTCATTTGAATCGTCAGCCTATAAATAGAGGTCCCAAGGTTTGAGAACAACAAGAATTCGGTTTTGAATTTCATTAGTGCTTAGAGCGCTTTTTTGTGAAATTATTGAGCTGAATTGATCTCTCTAAAGCCGTTGATGTGTGTGCTATTGCTGCGCTTAATTTGAAGTCTATCTTAGGGGTTGGCCCTAAGGTAAAAGATTCCATTGAAGACCCATTCAGGTAGGAAAACTGGTTGGGAGGCGTTCGTGTTGGGTTACACGTTACAGTTCAAGTTACGACCATTGCATCAGGGATATGTGAGTGCTATTACTTTGTATCTAGTCTTGTCTTCTGAATAATGGATATCCTGCGTTTGGCTGCCTCGGAGTGATTTTTCTCATATTGAGTTTCCACTTCGTTAACAAAAATTCTTGTGTCTTTTTATTTCTGCATTATTATTTTGTTAACACTTTGTGCACACACACACTTACTTTGTTTTTAGAAGTCATCTGAATTTTCAGCAACTTTAGGCTAGAATAGCTAAACAAAATGTTAAAAACCCACTCCATTGGATTATCTAAAGAAAAGCAAGAATACATTTCCTTAGGTCTGTAAACAGTGCAACACTACATCCATAAACAGTGTTGCAGTGTTCACGGATGGTTCCTGTAACGCCCCGAATTTGAGCCTGCAAATTCGTAAGCAAAAACCTCTGGTTTCCACGTGAAATTACTACATCAGAGATAAACTCTCGCAGCGGAATATATTTTTTTTCTTCTAAAGCCTTAGGAATTGATAGCATAACACATTTAGAGCTGACTGAAATACCTCGATACGTTTATTAAAAGTTACTTAGGTTTATCTTTACATCCTATATGCATACTAGGTGCATCAAAATTAGTACCACAGGCGGCACATAAGCATATAACATAAAACATGTCGAACATGACATTGTTATAAGTATTTACATGCCATAAAACAAAACACATATAAGCGCAACTAGTAAATTCTAAGCTATCACATGATAGTTCGTTGATGGTTTCAAAAAACATCAAAACTGGCATATGGGTCCATGCCTTCATTCTCCAGATCTGCATCAGTAACTATGCAAATATGACGTCATCATATTTACATAGACAAACAAGTGAGTCATCCATTTTCATATCTAAGTTACCATCAGATTAATAACAGTTTATAAATAATATAAATGCAAGAGTTGTATGAATATGCATCGTAGTAACCATTTAGTTTGTGTTTTATGATCATCTTTCTTCAGACCTCTCATTCTTAGGTATCCAAACCCGTTCAAGTCCTTTGCCTCACACTTAAAGTCTTACCTGTTTGCACTGGAATCCTACCAGTCCCAGCATTAGTTATATATTAGGACTTCGGACACCCCTGGGTCACTATGAACCCCCTGGATCCACTGACTAGCCTTCCTTCCACTTGCTACTACATCAGCTTGTTGATGGCTATCACCTCAGCCATTATATTAATTGGACACAACATGCAATGCATGAACAACCACATGCAATAAACACACACCACACAGTCCTAATGAAACATAGAATCATTCCTCAGTAAGTACATCCATACTTACTCTCCTTGGTGTAGTTTCTTAGCTCCTTTTTTGTAACAATTATACAAAGAAGATGATATATACATCAGTCCTTTTTTCCAATATTAAAAATGTGTATATTTTTACATCACTTCACTCATCATTTTTAGTTATCAATTAAAAGGTAATTACTTAAACATGAATCCTAACAGGATAATATTTTTATGTAAAGGGATAGGGAAATTAGAGGCATAGCCACTTTGTAGGAATACAATAAATTATAAAATAAATACGGGGGATTAAACCACTCCGTAGTAACGCAATAAATGATAAAATAAATACGGGGGATTAAACCACTCCGTAGTAAGGCAATAAATGATAAAATAAATACGGGGGATTAAACCACTCCGTAGTAACGCAATAAATGATAAAATAAATATGGGGGATTAAACCACTCCGTAGTAAGGCAATAAATGATAAAATAAATACGGGGGATTAAACCACTCCGTAGCAAGGCAATAAATGATAAAATAAATACAGGGGATTAAACCACTCCGTAGTAATGGTAAAATAAATACAAATGAAATCAAACAGTAAGGAAGAGGTGTCAAGATTTACTCACCAATTTGATTTGGAGAGAAAAATAACTTCAAGAACACCAAAGTGGTTGTGTGGTAGAAGGAGAGAAAAAGGGAGAGAAAACCAAAGCAAAAGCTTTCTTGAAAGTTGTCTAGGATTTGTGTGGAAAAACAAAGGGCCTTGCATGCTTATTTATAGGAGGAAAGCAGGGGTATTTAGGTCCAAAATGTAATAAAAGAATTAGCTTATTGGATAATGTCTTGCAAATTTGTATTTTAGAATTTTCGTCCAACTAGAGGGCAGCATACTCCAAGAATTATTTCGATGGTCAAACCTACTCCGATTGATGTGAAATTTTTAGGGTAGATAGAGGACTTCATGACAAACATTTTATCTTTTTGGTTCGTCCCATTTCGAGTTCGTTTTGACTTAGTTTCAATCAAGTCAAAGTTTCTGTCTATAAAGCCAAAATATCTTTTATCCACTTTCTGCGTTCACACTTGCTATATTGATTTTTCTTTCTTGTCATGATTACTCTTGAGATATCCTATCCTTTCATCATTACTCTTGTTTTTTATACATAAATGTTTCTGGAAGCATGGAGATATTTTTCTTGATAGTTTTTCATTTAATATCGACAGTTGGGTTATTTAGGCTCGGGTCCAAAAGTCAACTAGTGGACTTTTTACTAACTTTTGTCACATGGTAGATCTTTCTTTTGTAAGCACAATGGTTTTTGATTTATCTAAATCTGAGTCTGTTTGACCTGTTTTCGGTTTAATCAAAGTTTAAAGCTTAAATGCTACTTTTAGGTTTTTAAGGGTTTTTAGGTTTTTAGGTTTTGATCTTTTAATTTTTTTTCAAAACAACTTTAGGTTTGCTTATAAAAACATGTTGATATTGTCTCCTCGACAATAACAATGATTTCTTAGGAGCTTGAAATTACTGGGCCTTACAGTTCCTTTTTTTTAATTGTTTCTCCAGGCAAAAAAGGCAAAATTGATGGAAAGATGTGATTTTTTTTTCCTTTCCCTCCGCCTTTTTCCTTTTCCTCCACCTTTTTCCTTTCCCTTTTCTTCCCTCCCGCTTCTTTCTCTCGTCTCTTTACGGCTCATCTGTGTGTGTCGAGCTCTCTTTTCTTTCCCTCATCTTCTCTCTCTCTCTCTCTCTCTCTCTCTCTCTCTCTCTCTCTCATTAATGTTTTCTCACACCTGTTTTCTATTTCAATTTCCATGAATGATTCCTGGCAGGGTTATGTCGTTTACTCTGTAAAACAGAAACTTAAGCAGGATGATAGATGAGATTAAGAACATGGTTGATAGATGTTTGCAATAGGAAGTTTTACTTCCAAACCTGATATATTGGTGTGTGTTGGTTTTTCTCTTTGATTTTCTAATGCACAAAAGGTTTTGACATTTGGTTCTCTGGTCACATGGCCTTCATTTTTTTTTCTTTCTCTCCCAGTCACCCTACTCACCATGCTTTTTTTGTTCACTTTGCGTTTTCCTCTCTAAAAATTATTGCGTTACAAAAATGACTGTTTTAACAAAACGGTTGTTGAAAAAAATGACCGTTTTAACAAAAGTAGATAAAGTGGGTTTTGGTTAGCTATTTTAGGTTGAGAAATACATAAGCCATTGGGAGTGCTCTTAGTCTCAATATGATATGATGTTTTTCTTTTTTTTATTTATTATTTTTAGGTTAGCAATACTTACACTACTATAAGCGCTCGAGCACACGTCAAGGGGCTTGAGTACAAGTCAGGAGCGCTCGAGCATACATCAGGTGCAGGAGCCCAACCACATCAGTAAATTAAGCTTGAGCGCCCTTCCATAAGAGCTTTGGTGCAATTGCAATCGAGCTCATTACAACCTATGCTCTAGCGCACGCGGAGGTGGCAGAACTGGCAGTAGGGCAAAACTAGAAAAAGGAAAGATTGTTTCCCTCCTACTTGGACTAGAATTCCTAGATAGCCACAAAATCAACTAGGGTTTCTCTTGTACTCTATAAATACACCTTCTATTGGTGCATTAGACACACAACATTTTAGATAATAGAAATCAATAGGATCAACAGTTAGGATTTGGGGAAAAGAGTTCTTATTTTCCAGTAGCTTCTTGGAATGAAATTCTTTTCAACAAAGGCGATTTCCAGCATCTCCACAAGCAGCTAAATCCTTCATAGGGTGTATACGGAATCACGAAGGTTCGATAGGCCATGCCTAGGAAGAATAAATTGTTTTACACCTTAGTTTGATTTAGGTAAATTATTTTATTCTTACCGAAAGATGAGTTATGCTTATTCCTTGATTACGTGTATGCTAATTAATTGATTTGATAAGTCATACCAAAGGAAGAACAGATCGTTCTGCATCTTAGTGGCTAGGTGGGCGATCCATTCCAACCAAAGATAGATTATTCTTATTTCTTAATACAAGTTCTTTCTTTATGACATCGTTGGGTGCTTGACACACTCACAAATCCTAGTATTCATGTTCATGTTATCCCTTTGATAATTGCAATTTACCATTATTATGAGGTTAGTGGTGAAATTAATACTCTATCTTTATCCTTATTACATTTTCATTTACTTTTGCGTATATTAGTGATAATTGACACAAAAAATATCAACTAATTCTCTGAATTATATCACAATTGATCTTGAATATTTTATTATTGATATGCTCACAACCACATCATTACACATTCAAGCCCCTTAATTTACATATGTTAATCTCTTAGTTTTGTTATAGTTTGATGTTTTGTGTTGTTTTTGTGTTTTCTTGCATTTTACAGGTTTTGGAAGAAAACCACTCAAAATCCATCAAATTCTAAGGTTAGAACAAAGTCTGTAAGAATATTGAAGTCGGCAAACTCACTTTTAGAAAGATCAAACTCCAAATCAATTTTGAATTTTATTTTTGGAGAATTTTGAAGTCGGGAAAAATGTTTTCTTTGGAAAGATCTAAATCCAATTCAATTTTGAATTTGTTTGCTAAAGAAAAGAGAAGTCGGCAAAATATGTTATTTTTTGAAAGATTCTAGAATGAGCACGTCTCCATTTTTTTAACCATAACTTTTGGCTCAACTATCAGATTGCAGTGAAATTAGTAGTGTTGGATA
The DNA here is from genome assembly GCF_958979055.1 of Alnus glutinosa. Lineage (NCBI taxonomy): Eukaryota > Viridiplantae > Streptophyta > Magnoliopsida > Fagales > Betulaceae > Alnus > Alnus glutinosa. The sequence continues at coordinate 15,359,643 of NC_084893.1, read as the reverse complement.
GCTAATACAAAAGGCAACAAATGCATTTGAAAAAGGTTTTCCATAATTCGGACGTTGACTATGCCAAAATCGCCCCGCAATATAGGACCAAAAATCTGAACGAATTTGGAAAGATTCTAATCCAACTCCAACTCGATTTTGGACTTGTAGGCTGCATGATCATCTAGGGTTGTTCCTAAACTCTATAAATACTCCCCTAAGTCCTCCAAAACAGACACACAAGATTCGAGAGAGGAATCAGAGGCTAGATCTGTAACAACCAAGAAGTTAATATACGTTAAAACAAGAATTAGACCAATTTTAATTAGCTAAAGTGTGAAGAAAATACCTAGAAAACACTTAAAAGTGAGTTTTTGTGAATTGGCTTCGGACGGGCCAAAACCTGTCTGGACGGGTTGATTAGGAAGTCGAAATTGACTTCCTGTGGGTTGTGTCCGGACAAGGTACACCCTATGTCCGGACACAAGTGGCAAAAGCTCGAATTTGCTACTCTTTGGACGCGTGTCCGGACAAGTCGTGTTTTAAACCGAAAATGTGTTCATTTTGGCTCATTCTTCTAGTCCTTTCTCCTCTCCACACGATTTTTCTCTCCTCCCAACTTAGGGTTTTCATCTAAAACCCTTATTTCTTGAAGATCTAAGCCTCCAAACTCAAATCCAACTCTGAAAACGTGATCTACGAAGCAGGATTTACGCTTTCACCGTTTGATTTGAGGTAAATTCGAAAACTCTAGTTCCCTTAGATTTTTTGTAGATCTTTAAAGGATTGAGCTTAATATCTCAATGTTCTTTAGGTATTTGGTTTTCTTGAGGTATTGTAGCCATTTCCAAGCATCAGGTTTTAAGTGTCTAACCCTAAGTAAATCTTATGGGTTAGTAAAGTTGGTTAATGGGTTGTCAAATGGAACCCTAGAAATAACTCTTGAACCCTTGAGTAGTTCAAGAGTTATTTGAGAATTTTGAGTTAGAAATAATAATATGTAATGCAATGTGTTGATAGAGATACATTGCAAGTTGTTGACTAGGAATCCGTAGTTGTGCCTAATATCTGAGTAGCCAAAGTGAGTATTTTACTCACAAAGAACTTGTACTTTTATGATAAGAATTTTATATGATTGATTGTCGAGCCAATGTTATTTTTTATGAATATATGTGATAAGTGCAGAATGTTACACATTCAAGCCCCTTAATTCACATATGTTAATCTCTTAGTTTTGTTATAGTTTGATTTTTTGGTTGTTTTTGTGTTTTCTTGCACTTTGTAGGTTTTGAAAGAAAAAGAACTCAAAAATACATCAAAAGTCAAAATACAGCATTCTGCAAGTCATACACTCGAGCGCAATTTAGTCTAGGGGCGAGGACAGTACATGAGCAACAGGTGCTTGAGCATACGTCGAGCACAGGAACCAAACTACACCAACAAGTGAGCTCGAGCGCACTTCCATAAGAGCTAGAGTGCACATTCATATAGGCTCAAGCGCACACATTTTCTGCAGAACAGTGAAGTCGGCAGATCTGTTTTCGAGGGATTCTAATCCTATTCCAACTCGATTTTGGACTTGTAGGCTGCACGAAATCAACTAGGGTTGTTCCTAAACTCTATAAATACTCCCCTCAGTCCTCCAAAACAAACACACAAGCTTTGGGAAGGATCAAAGGCAACTTCAAGAAGGGTTTTCTCTAGTTTTTCTTTTTTTCCTTTGTTATTTTCTTATGAGGATGATTTTCATCTGAATTATGTGTAGCTAATATTTTAGTTAGGCCTCGATTGAAGTCCTAATCATGTCTCTTTAAGGTTTCAATTTTCCTTGGTGCAATTCATATATTGATGCTTAACTTGATTATTTTCGATTTTCTTGAATTCCTTACATGTTTATGGATGCGAACCTCAACCGACACGCTTTGAGACCCAACAAACAATATTGGAATATTTGCCCCAAGAAAGCTAAAATTCAGATTTTTGATAGAAAACTCCAACCCAACGTTTATAAATGAAATGCGAACCGAATGTATAAAGTAACAAACACCAACCCAATGGTTATAATTGAATCACGAACCGAAGGTATAAAATTTGAACGCCACAAGGAAGAATCCTTAATAAGTTCACAAGTTCTCTGAAGAACCAATAGAGGAAACAAACATCACGTTTTCTTTTATTTTCATTCAATGATTCTTCATTACAATGAGTGCAGGCTATTTATAACATTTTCAGCCCTACATGCCCACTATAAGGAAAAGGAAACTAACGTATTTCGAAAATAAGAAAATAGATAAAAAAAAAAAAGGACTAAAAACATAGGAGCCTAAAATTTAGCACTAATAATAGGTAAGTCAATTAGCCAACCAATAAGCTTTCCTTAAGGTTAGGCACAAGAAATCGCAATTAAAATACATAATCCAAAAGTTAGGGTTTGAGGAAAACTTACCAAAATTTCACCAAACCAAAACCCAAGGTTTGGGTAGCTTCAAGCAAGTTCCAAGTAACCCATTATCTAAAGAAAACACTAGATTAAACTCACATTTCAAGATTTCAACCCAAAATCACAAAATGGTGAGTTTAAGGAAAATACCTAAACCAATCGGAAGAAATGTAGATCGGGCTTCGTAGATCACGCTTTCGAAGTCGGAATTGAGTTTAGACGGCCGGATTTTCGTGGATCGGCATTTCAAGGTGAAAACCGAGAGAGGGGGGAAGAATTTTTGGAGAAAACCGAGAGGAAATGGGCGTTCTACCCATTTTAAAATAGAGGCCGTTCGGACTGACCCCAAGTACTGTCTAGACGCGCGTCCCTTTAGTGGACGTGAGCCAAATGACGAGCCATCCGGACGCACTTGATCAGCGTCCAGAAATGCGTCCCCTTAGACAGCACGCGTCATTTAACTGGCCATCCGGACGCACTTGGTATAGCGTCCGGACGCACCAACTATTAAATTTAATATATATTTATATTTCATTTCTAATTTATTTTCTATTCTCTATTTTCTTTAATTCTTGGACTTTAAAATTTTTTCTCTGCCCGTCCTATTGCAATTTCGAGTCATCTAATTAATCTTAGTCGTTTATCCGCTAAACTTTATTCTAAAAATGAAATTTAAAATTCGGGACATTACAGGTTGTATACACCCTTACCCGTTCCTAGTGAGCCATGGGTAGACATACAAATGGACTTTGTTTTGGGGCAGCCTAGGACAAAAAAGGGTAGAGATTCCATTTTCGTGGTAGTAGACAGATTTAGTAAAATGGCACATGAAAAATAAATATTTGACTTCTAAATACCAAGTGTGTGTTCGTGTGCAATAAAATATCTTAAATGCGGAAAATAAAAGAGACAAGATATTTGTTGACGAAGTGGAAACTCTGTGAAAAGAAAAACCACCTCGGGCCAGCCAAACCCAAGAAATTCACTATCCAAAGACAAAGCAAGTTAGATTTTACACGAATAAAGAGCACACACCGTCAACGGCTAGAGAGCTAGTGGATCTTCAATTCTCCCTAAACACCCTCTCTAAGCACTATACTGAATTCTTACAAATAATGTCCAAACGGAAGTTAGCTTCGTCCAGACGGTCTTCTACAACCGTATTTCCAGAATAGCACGATTCTTCCCATAATAGGACCACGTCCGGACGTCTTGGCTAAGTGTCCGGATGGTCTTCATTGTCACTCCTTTCCGCGTCTGTAAAGGAAACCCAGAATATTTTGGAATGCTGGGTAGCGTCCGGACGTGTTGCCACGTCGTCCTGACGTCTTGCAGAAACTTCCCAAATAGTGTCGACTGAAATCCAACTCTGCGTAGAACTTGGAGTAGCTTGACTTAGCGTCTGGACGGTATTGCTTGGTCGTCCGGATGGCTGCAACGCTGAAGGTTCTAGACACTGCGGGGCGTCCGGACGCCTTCAAAGGCCCGTCCAGACTGTTTCACAGGAACCGGTTGATCTGACTTGGAAATTGCATGGAATCTTCATGGACATCTTCTAGAAACTTGTGACCAATCACATGGCTTGAAATGAATACTGTCCATATAACTTGAAGACTTTGAATAAAACTGATAAACCTGTTTAAAATGCAACCGTTACATAAAGTGTTTTTGTCAACTAGAATGTTGCCAGCATAAAATACTAACAAACTCCCCCTTTGGCCATTCTGGAACAAAAAACACTTAACTGGTTTAGAAATACAATCCAGGTCCAAAACAAAAAAATACTCCCCTTTTTTGTCACAAAAGGACAAAGGGTAAACAGAGAAAAGCCATTGGTATTTAAAAAATACACAAAGTGTAACGCCCCCAAACCGCAAAGGGTTAGGTTTGTCACTTTTCTCTTTAAACTGCAAAGATTCGTAAGGTCTGCCAAATATCTTAACTAGTATGCTGATTTAAATAAATAAAAATAATAATGGTTTCAAAATATCAGAGTTTTTAATAAATGCGGAAACGGTCATTTAATTGTAAAAGATACAATAACTGAAAATTTTGGGTAATATAAATGAAATGTCCTAATGCATTCCTAGATCCCATCCCGGCCACCTACGTCTCTCTGTTCATAACTTGAAAACAAAAACAAAATAAGGGGTGAGCACAAAAAAACATGCTCAATAAGGAATCCTCAACCATAAAACAGTTGAGTTAAATTCTTTTGAAAATCTTCAAACAATTGTCAAACACTTCTTTTAAATATCTCCAAAACATTTGTGTAAAAACTCCCTTTTATAAATCTCCAAAACATTTGTCAAAAACTCCCTTTTTATACACAATTACTATATATATATATTTGAAATAATCATTAGTCATAATATATGCCAATACACTATTACGCCCTGTGTAAGTAGGGTTGCGCGGTCGATGCGTTGACCTTGGGTGAGTAACGCGGTTTGCCTGTGGCCACAGGCCCCACCCCCGTCAGCTAATTAATTGAAGTGCACTTAGACTGACATAGAGACAGATACCGCTGTCACTAAGCGAACCAGCGGGTGCGCTTCCATCTCGAGCTACGGTACCGAGCTAAATCTTGAAGGGTCTCGAATCTCTGCGGGTCTAGGCCTCAAAATATAATCTCCTCCACACACGTGCCCTTTTCAAAAATATTTCTCCTTTATATATATCTCAAAGAGTTTTCTCCCAAAACTTTCTCATTCTTTTCTTGTATAACTTCTCACAAAAACTTTCTCATTCTTTACTAGTATATATATAGGGCAACGTGTTGGAGGGTTTTTTACTTAAAATCACGATTTCAAGAATATCATTTTTATACTCAAAAATTTTATATCAAAACCAACAAAATCCTTTATATATAATAATTTAATAATTTGAAATACCAAATCAAAATAATCAATTCGAAATTTTGCAAATAAAGGAATATACTTAAAATAATATAATAATTTGAGAAGGGGCAAAGGGTTCCCTTACTTGGATTTCCCATAATATCGGGATCGAGCTTAATCCTCTTTGTATATTTTCTTAGTTTATTAACTAAGAATTTTCACTAGAAAATTCCGTGAAAACGATGAGTTCGGTCACGGGAAAATCGCCGGAAAAGTCACCGGAAAGTCGCCGGAAAAGTCACCGGAAAGTTCGCCGGAAGTCTGCCGGAGATGGGTCACCGGCGGGTCGGGTTCGGGTCATGGGTTTGGATCCGGGTCGGGTCTCGGGTTATAGGCTCATGGTTATGGGCTCGGGTTATGGATCATGGGTTTGGGATTCTGGGTCATCTCAGTGGGTCTGGGCTGAAGATCGGGTTATGGGCTCACAGGTTAGGCTTGGTTTGAGTTGGGCCGACTTGATGGGTTGTGAGTTGGGTCTTTGTGGTTCTGGGTTGAGCCGAGGTTCATGGGTTAAATGGGCTTCGGGTTTTGGGCTGCAGTAAAATTCTTCCCCTTATCTATCACTCTCTCTGTTTCGGCCAAGCAAGTAAACAAAGAATAATCACAGAAAAAAAAAGGAAAGAAAGCTCGGGTCGTGTGGGTTGCTGGAAATCTGTTGATGATGCGGCACGGATCACGGCCACCGGAGGGTCGGGCTTGGCGAGTCTAGGCTGGATGGCTCACGGTTTGTCGAGTTTGCTCAGGCCTGCTACGGTTATGGGTTTGCCGAAAACACTGCTGGTTCATCGGTGGGTCACGCCGGATTACTGGAAATCTGGTTCGGTATGGTTTGCACGACTTACTGGGTTGACTGGATGGGTCGCCGGGATGGCTGGGCTGACAGCCATAGGTTTCGGTATCACTGGGTCGTTGGGGTTCCGATTGGGTCACAGTGGATCCGAGCTGGGTCTCGGCAGGTTCGGCTACCGGGTTGCACGGCTAGTTCACGGGGTTGCTGGATTTCTGGGTTCGGTATGGGTCAGTGCAGCTACGGGTCTTTCCATAAATGGCCGGAAATTCCTGTTGAAATCACTGAACAAGGAGGACCGGTTAGGATCGGGTTACTCCTGGTTCGGTGGGTTGCCGTGGGTTTGGGTTCATCACCCGGTTTCTTCCTTCTTGGGTTTACTGTCCCCAACTCAGCTCTCTATTTCTCGCATCTCTCTCTCATTTCTCTTATGAACCGATTCTGTTTTTCTTCCTCAGAATCTCTGTTTTAGAAGAGAAGAACGAAGAACAGAAGGAAGAAGTTGCTGATTGTAGGAGATGGTTGATCAGTTTTTATAGCTGCGAAGATTGAGTGGGAGAGCTTAATATAATTCAGTGGAAATGGTTTGGTAAGCACTGAACTTAGTGCTGCACTTGAACGATCAGTGGAGAAGGTGGTGTCGTAGGTGGAGAATTGTTTGAACTCAAATGGAGGAGGTGGGAGATCAAACGGGTGCAGTGGAGAAGATAATGGATTTAATAAACGGTAATGGTTTGATTATGAAAGATGATTGCTGTAGACTCGCAGTGGAGAAATAACAAATGAAAGTGGAGAAAATTTGGTGTAGTGCGATTTATTTTCTGCTTAGTGCAGAGTCCATTTTAGAAAGAAGAACGAATAGAAAGAATGCTGTAATGGAATTATAAAATTTTATTATTAAAAACAATATAGTATAAATTTTATAAAAATAGGTAAATAAATCTTTACGGTTAATATCCGTCAATAATATTAACTCAGAAATATTTTTGGTGATAAAATAAATTATCAATTTAAAAAAAAATACATGTTCATTAAAAATCATTTGAAAATATTTATAAAATAGTTTATAAATCGAATGGAAATTTATTCAAATAATAAATTTTATTATAAAAATATGTCTTAAAAATCTGGGGCATTACACAAAGTCTCAGAAAAGAAAATTGTTCTCAAAATAACAACAACCAAGAACAAATAAGAGAGTAATACAAACTCAATCCCCTTCATCATCTGGCTTGGGGTGATGATACTTCAGGCACTCTTGAATGTCGATCCGACTCTGCTCGACACGCTCTTCTATAAGATTGACTTCTTGATGGAAATCAAGGCACCGCTTTGAAGTATCTCGTTCAAGTACCAATTGGGCCTGTTACGAGAGCACGAGCAAAGAAGTTTAAGGATGTGCTCAACGGACTCATCCAAGAGTTATGGGCTCAAGCAAATTTGTGGAGGCCCATTGAGCATGATCCACGTGGCCAACAAAGAATTGTCACCTTGATTCAAGTTCTAGAAGGATCCGGTCAAGGCCAAGAATTGGCAAGAAAACAATCGCAGAAAATCTAAACCAAATTGATGCGGAATAATTGATGGTGGGCTGATATGGAAATACGTGGGACCACAAAGACAATTGATGGTGAACCGGCATGGAAATATGAAGAGTACCATATTTAGAATGATTTCAAGCCTTATTTAAGTTAGATATTTAAGTATATTTTGATTTGTTTACTTTTTGGATTAGGACCTTATTTTCTTTCCTTGCTAGGAATTGATTTGTTTTATTTTTTTTAGGATTAGAACTACTTTCTCCGCAAGTAATTTTCTTGTATAAATAGGTGTACCTACCATGTAATCAGGAGACATTGAATATTGTTAAAACTTGTGAGATTTATTCTCTTTGGTTCTTTGAAGAACTACTCGAACTTATCGGGATTTCCCGTGGCGTTCATATCGACTTATCAAACGGAATTCCACCACCGTTTGTGGCGTCTTCCTTATACCGAGGTTCTTGTTTATTATAAACAACGGGTCGAGGTCTTTCATTCGAATCTGTCCTTAGAAACGGTCTTGGGTTCCCTTTCGTTGTTGGGTCTCGTTATTCTTGACGAGGTTCACATCATTTGGTATCAGAGCACAGTTTCTAGTTCAGAGCCAACTATGTCCATAACACTCTCCAAAGAATCATGGGCAGAACTTAACCGGTGGAAAGATCAATTTTTCCAGCAATGGAGAGATGAAATTGCGGAACGTCAGGTACGATTCTCATCTGTTTCATTAGAACACCCACCCGAACAACTGCCAAAACCCACAACCCCACCACAAATCAACCTTGCAGAACCATCACTGCCCAAAACCACAGCCCCACCACCATGCAAAGACCCCGAACCCATCACTGCACGACTACAAGACCAACCACCACCATCACCCTTAGAAAAACCACTCAAACAACAACCCACAAAAGCCACCCTACCACCACCATCAACCCTTGAGAATTTTCCAGAAAGACAACCACTGCCTATACCCACAGTCGTAGCAACACCTCCGAAATTCCCACCATGGTCATCAATCACCCAGCCACTCCATCAACCACGGTACCCAGCCCCGAAACCTCAAAACCCATCCACCCTCTTCACGATTCCCTCAACCCAACGTTTCCCATACCTCAAGATCACCCATGGTCAGCCACAAACCAAAAGGATCAAACCAAAAAAAAACAATTCCCACCATGGAAACCCAATTTTTTTCACATAGATTGGTTCAAAAGGAAGAAACGGTCTTGGGTTCCCTTTCGTTGTTGGGTCTCGTTATTCTTGACGAGGTTCACATCATTTGGCTTGACACGCTCTTCTATAAGATTGACTTCTCGCTGGAGAGCTCCCATGGAAGACATAAGCTGAGCAAAAGCAGGTTCAATATTAAAGGTAGGAGGCACTGACTGAGATGATGTTGCAGCAGCTGAGGTGTCAACCTGAACTGGTGGAGGCTGAGCAACTTCACCTTGACCCTCATGCCGTAACTAAGCATTGGACTTCATGAGAGTCTGTTTTCTAAGAGGATCTGGAATCCTCGATCTGGGCTCAGAATCTGAAATGTCAGTCACAAACTGAAGACAGATTTGAGTGATCAAACACTTAAAGGACAGACTGTAATACCCAAGAAAGACACCCCACTTAAGTTATTAAATTATGTGCATAAATATAAGATTTAAGAATTGCTCTTAGTCTAATAGAATTATGTAGTTATGCATGTAGAAAGTTGAATCAGTAAAGCGAAGTCGATCCAGCGACTATCTGGTCGATCGAGTGATTATAGGTCGATGTCGATCGATCGACTTAGTTTCGATCGAGCGATTTTATCCAGTGTGACGCAGCTTATGAGTAAACAGCAGAAAAGTGATTTTTACCTTTGATTTTGAACCCATTGCTTATGAACGGTTCCAGATGGTTGAAACTTATTTAGTTAGCCTAAGTTAGCTTAGTTTGGTTGAAATTGAACTAGATATGGTGGTACAATCTAATCATGACTCAAGATATGGAAGAAAATCTAATCTTGGATATTAGATGATCTAGCATGGATATTTCTCTCTCTTGCTGCCAAAGATCCGACCCTTGGAGGGATTTGTGCTGGATTGATCTCAGCCCTTCGTGGTTATTATATATAGCTTGCATGGGATACCAAAAATCAGCCTAAACTCTCCCCATGCCACTCACGTAAGCTCCCCTCCCCTTCACTGTTTTGGTATTGAATCTCCCAAGGAAAAATCTCTCTCATTCTTTTGTGGAAGCCAGCACCTATAGCCAGAAATAAAGCCTTAAATCTCCTCTTTTTTCTCAACAAAACACCAATAATCAACATCAGAAACCTCTCTCAAATTCTAGCTCGAAAGCTAGCAGCTTCCAACTCATTTCAAGCACTTTGCTTTGGAGTTTGACCTCCTTCTTCCATCCAATCTGTTGGGTGCGAATCTTGGTAAGTGAATCTTCCTTTCTACTCTCTAAAATTCAGTATGTGTTCCTAAGAATCATGGGTAATTTCTCCTCTTGAAAGAATTACACTCATGAAGCTTTAAACAAGCAAGATAGTAGCTTTGCTTTAATACTTTTGTGTGGAAGTGAGCTGTTGAAGTATGGGTGTATTGATTTATGAAAAGGAAGGTGTGTGTGTGTGTGTGTGTGTGTGTGTGTGAGTGTGTTGTGTGCTGGAATTCCCTGCATGAATCAGAATATTAAAGTATGAACTAGTAAGTAAGTGTAAATGGTATATGGCTAATGCTTGTGTGTGTGGAAAGTATTATTTTGGCTACATAGGGGTATGAAAGAGAGTTGTATATATATATATATATATATATATATATATATATATATATATATATATACATATATACATACATATATATATACATATATATACATATATATATACATATATACATACATATATATATACATATATATACATATATACATACATATATATATACATACATATATATATATATATATATATATATATGTATGTATATATATATGTATGTATATATGTATATATATGTATATATATATGTATGTATATATGTATATATGTATATATATATGTATGTATATATGTATGTATATATGTATGTATATATGTATATATGTATGTATATATGTATATATATATATGTATATATGTATATATGTATATATATATATATGTGTGTATATATATATATATATATATATATATATCAACATACTAGTGGAGTTAATGGCTAGTAAAAAGGGATGTCTTAGTTTCATTATTCAATAACCTAAGTTGGCATTTAATATCTTGATTAAGAGAGCCAAAAAAAAAAAACAGAAGTATTAGGATAACGGTTAAAATGATACTTTAAGGATAAATATAGTGAACATATTTGTAGCATCATTTCACTAATTCAGTATTACCATATGATTGGAATTATGCAATTATAGAGAAAGACTTTTGGAGCAGAAACTAGTAAGTATCTCTATACTTACTGAGGACGAAGCTGGTTGATTTTCCTATAATATTATGTTTACTGTTTTATTTACTTGTTTGTGCGTGTGATTTTGCATATTTTATTATTTCTAATAACAAGCTGTTAAATCAAGATCCACGGTGGGTATGCGAGGCTTCACATGAGTTCCAAGGTTCTCAGTGAATGAAGAGATACCTGAAAAGAATAATAAATACAAAAACTGGTGTACCAAGGTCACCAGGGAAACCAAGGTTTCCAGGAGCCAAGGCTCCCAAAGATTATAATTAAAAGTTAAGTGAGGAAACCAAGGTTTCAAATAACACGCTAACCGTGCCAAGGCCAACAGAGTAGTGGAAAAAGGGAAATACCTAAAACTCTACACTTAAGACTGTCATTACCCTGTGATTACATTTATGTTCATTTTATGTCTATGATTCGTGATCATGGATTATATTTTGTATATACATGTGATTATTTGGCCATTGCATTATGTTGCATTAACTAAATAAATCAGCACTCATATTATTATTGGAAATAGCGAACTTACTTTAGTGTTTATGTTGTTTTCTTCTCTTTGTATGGTACTTGTAATGGTTCAGGCTATGAAAAAGAAGAGGATTATCAGGACTATCCCGACACATAGATGGTTCCTGGTCAAGTTTTGTAAGGCTGGAAAGCCTATATTTTGGGACTACCCTGTTATAGTCCATTAGCCTATCTTAAAACAATATTTATAATTCTCCAGTTATATATATATATTTTGGCTTGTATAATTATGAATCCTGTGTGGCATGACTGGTATTACTGTCTGTATAATTATGCTGACTGACTCATTTTATATATATATTTGAGGTATTTCAGTAGTAGCTCTGAAGTGTCAACCTAATCCCAATTTATATTACATTTATTCCATTGCCAATAATTACCTCTGATAAGTTAGTAATGTCTTGTGGAAATTCGAAAATTTTCACCTACGCTTTTTGCAAAAGCGGGGCGTTACATTTTGGTATCAGAGCCGTTTGCTCTGAGGACCTTAGGTTTGACCTTAGTATAAGACCTAGGCGCACAGAGCTATAGGGACATAAAAGTATTTTTGCTTGTATATATATATATGTGTATATGCTAGATATGAATTTGAATATCATGAGTTTGAATAAGAATAAAATAGATAGATGTACATACGCACTTAGAATTTTGTGGTTTACAATCATTGTTTATTTGAGTAATTTTGAGTGTTACAATTATTTATAGCATGATTTATTTATGAAATCTTTATCAGTGACTGATTGTTAAATAGTTAGGTTGTTAGTTCATTGTTTGGTTTTAAACATTTTATATTCGCTTAAAGAATGTCTGTGTCCAACAAATGTGGAATAACTGTTCCTTTAAAACACAGAATCATGCCTCCTAGACGCCGTCCCCTCTATGACTCTAATCGTGTTCCCCGTCCTGAAAGAAATGTTGAGGAGGATCTGCCACCCCCTCCTCCACCGCCACCATTCAATGATGGCGTACACCCAGCTTTAGTACAACTTATAGCTGACACCACTAGGCAACTGGCTGAAGTAATATCACAAATTCCACGACCCAATGAACGAGCCTAACCCATGGGTTGTTCATTACGCGATTTTGCTAGCTATCACTTCCGAACTTTTGAAGGAACAGAAGGGCCGAATGTTGCAGAGGCGTGGCTCACAGATATAGATGTACTGTACACCACCCGCGGTTGTACAGATGAGCAGAAGGTTCAGTACATTGTGCTGCAGTTGACAGGCGAAGCTAAGAGATGGTGGACTACAAGGAAGGTGTTGCTTGGGGAAAGGACAGTAATTACTTGGGAGAAGTTCAAGGAGGAGTACAATCGACGGTTTTTCCCTCGATCTCAGAGGCAACTAAGAGCGATAGAATTCCAGAATTTAGTCCAAGGTGACATGACTGTAGAGCAATATTCCGCCAGATTCATGGAGTTAGCTCGGTTCGCAGCCAATCTTATCCCTGACAAGGAAACGAAAGTAGAACGATTCGAGAATGGCCTTAATCCACGCATCAGAGAAAGGGTGATTTGTCTGGAAATAAAGGAATACGCCAGATTGTTAGAAGTGGCGTCCCTAGCTGAAAGTGGAATACGGGAATCAGCAGCTGCATACGAATTGAAGAAACGTTCGAAACAACCGATGAGGCGCCCCATCAAAAGGCAAGCTGTTGGAAGTGGCTTCAAGCCTACCGTAGGAAAGAATTTTTCGAACCAGAAGGCCGTCTGCAGCAAATGCGCAAGGACGCACCTAGAGGATTGTAAGCAAGGAGCATCCACATGTTTTAGATGCGGTAAGCCTGGGCATTTTCTGAAGGATTGCCCTATGAATGCTGCGGGAGGAGCGAAATTTCAAGGAAGCGGAACTCAGGCACGCGTGTATTCTCTTATGCCCGGAGGAGAAGAAGGAGTCGAAGGTGATGAAGAGGATGCGGATGTGGTAACAGGTACCATCCCTCTTTTTGGTAAAATAGCGAGTACTCTTTTTGATTCAGGTGCAACGCATTCTTTCATATCATCTACATACGTTAAATTATGTAGCATGACTCCTCGACCCTTGAACCAAAGCATAACTGTATCCACACCTACTGGGAATATAGTTTCTTGTAGGAATTCCATTGAGGATTGCCCTATCGTCATAGGAGATAGAGTCCTACCGGCAAATCTAGCTGTATTTCAAATGTTAGGTTTTGACGTAATTCTAGGAATGGACTGGCTGTCGAAGCACTATGCCAATATCGACTGTAGAAAGAAAGAAGTTGTCTTTCGCTCCCCAAGCGAAGAGGAACTCAAATTCTGTGGATCACAAGTACGAGCCACTCCACCTCTTCTTTCTGCAATTCAGGCAAGGCGAAGCATTAGCTGTGGTGCACAAGCATTTTTAGCCTATGTCCGGGCTGAGTCGAAAGGAGAACGTAAGCTGGAAGATATACCTGTAGTACGCGAATATCCAGACATTTTCGCCGAGATCTCAACCGGATTGCCACCTGATCGAGAAATCGAGTTCTCTATCGATCTGATGCCAGTAACTCAACCCATTCATAAAGCACCATACTGTATGGCACCCTCAGAATTGAAGGAGCTGAAGAAGCAACTTGAAGACTTGGTAGACCGGGGTTTCATTCGCCCTAGCGTCTCACCATAGGGAGCACCCGTTCTGTTCGTAAAGAAGAAGGATGGATCCCTACGTATGTGCATTGATTATCGCGAACTCAACAGAGTGACAATCAAGAACAAGTATCCGTTGCCAAGGATTGACGATCTCTTTGACCAATTGAAGGAGGCTACGGTATACTCCAAGATCGACCTTCGATCGGGGTATCATCTAGGGGTGTGCAAAACCCGCAATCCCCGCCCCGCCCCGCAGCACCCGCCCCACCCCGCCCCGCAGAGGACCGGGTTTTCGAATTTTTTTGCGGGTTAGGATCTTAATTTGAGAAATTTATGCGGGGCGGGGCGGGTTGCGGGTTTAGCCTTTTAAAAAACGCGGGTCCCCACCCCGCCCCGCCCCGCACCGCACAAAGGGGAAGAAAAAAAAAAAAAAAAAAAAACTAGCTCTATAGTTTAATTTCATTGTGTGAGAAATATAATTTTTATGGTTCAATTTCATAGGATGTTAAAGTGTACACATTTTTATTGTATTGTTATTTGAAATAATATTTTCATTACTTTTGGAAAAGACAAGAAAATTGATTACATGGAATAGTGAAATATTATAACTTTTTATTCTTTACATTTATTCAATTATGCTTTGTTGATTAGAGAAAATAGAAATCATGTTTCTTAGAATTTTATCTTATAATTAATAGGGCTTTTAGTTTAAAAGGCTAATTCCATGAAAAATATTCTTGAATGGAAATATAAATTTAATTTTTTATTTAAAAAACTAGTATTTTGTTTGAATTTTTATTTTTTACAAAATAAAATCAAAATTACGTAAATGCCACTTCAAATACCCGCCCCGCCCCGCAATACCCGCAATCCCCGCCCCGCACAAACCCACCCCGCAGTGATCCGCCCCGCACGGTTAGTATTTATCAAGTGCGGTTTGCGGGTTGGAAATTTCCAACCCGCAAAGGTGCGGGGCGGGGCCAAAAAAGGCGGAAACCCGCACCGCCCCGCCCCATGCACACCCCTAGTATCATCAGCTTAAGGTAAAGGAAGCAGACATTCCGAAGACGGCAATACGTACGCGTTATGGACATTATGAGTTCTTAGTCATGCCATTTGGAGTGACTAATGCACCTTCTGTATTCATGGACTTAATGAATCGAGTGTTTCACAAGTACCTTGATCAGTTTGTAGTGGTGTTCATAGATGACATCTTAGTTTATTCAGCCACTAGCAAAGATCACGAAGAGCACTCGAGAACAGTGCTGAGCATCTTGAGAGAGAAGAAGCTTTTTGCTAAGCTTAAGAAGTGCGAGTTTTGGCTGAAGGAAGTCTCGTTCCTAGGTCATGTAATTTCGGAAGAAGGAGCAGCAGTTGACCCGAGAAAGATTGAAGCAGTGACCAATTGGGAGCGGCCATCGAATGTAAATGAGATACGAAGTTTTCTAGGGTTTGCGGGATACTACCGAAGATTTGTTGAAGGTTTTTCTAAGCTTTCAAGGCCTTTGACTGCGTTGACGAAGAAGAATGCTCATTTCATCTGGAGCGATGAATGTGAAGAATGCTTTCAAGAGCTGAAGCAAAGGTTAGTATCTGCACCTGTCCTGACTCTTCCCAGGGAGTCGGAGAAATTCGTTATCTTCAGCGATGCATCTCTTCAAGGCCTAGGTTGCATGCTCATGCAGCAAGGCAAGGTGATCGCCTACGCGTCAAGACAACTGAAGGACCACGAGAGAAATTATCCTGTACATGATTTGGAACTTGCAGCAATCGTTTATGCGTTAAAGATTTGGAGACATTACCTACTTCAAGAAATAGTGGAGATCTACACTGACCACAAGAGTCTCAGGTACATTTTCACGCAAAAGGAATTGAATATGAGGCAGTGAAGATGGCTCGAGTTAATCAAGGATTACGATTGCAATATCATGTACCACCCTGGGAAAGCAAACATTGTAGCAGATGTGTTAAGCAGGAAGTCGTGCGGTAGAATCTTAAGTTCTATCACCACCCCAGATCAACTGGCTCAACGTCTAGAAGTGATTCAACTGAACGTTGCGGAGGAGCAAGCAGTCTTAGCAAATTTGGTTGTTCATCCTCTAACTTTTGATAGAATCAAAGTGGACCAGGAGAATGATCTTGAAGTGCAACGTTTGGTGAAGAAGGCTAATCATAGCAGTGCTTCTGGATTTTATTTCACGGATGATGGTTTGTTGAGAATGGGTGACACTAGGATTGTCATACCTAACGATGTGGAACTAAGAAGAGATATCTTAGATGAAGCCCACAAAACGCGATATACAATTCATCCGGGGAGTACCAAGATGTATCAAGATTTGAAGAAGAAGTTCTGGTGGCAGAGCATGAAGCGAGATATTGCTGAATACGTGGCCCAATGTCATGTATGCCAACAAGTGAAAGCTGAACATCAAAGACCTGCAGGGCCTCTTCAACCTTTAAGTATTCCGGAATGGAAGTGGGATCAGATTGCCATGGATTTTGTTGTAGGCTTACCGAAGGCACCCGGTGGCCAAGATTCCATTTGGGTTGTGATCGATAGGCTTACCAAAAGTGCTCATTTCATTCCATTTCATATCACCGACCCAGTACCCAAGTTAGCTGAAATATACATTAGAGACATTGTCAGATTACATGGAGTGCCTGTCTCTATTGTATCCGACAGGGATTCTCGATTTACTTCTAGGTTCTGGAAATGCTTGCAAGACGTATTGGGAACTAAGCTCAACATTAGCACTGCTTATCATCCTCAGACTGATGGACAGTCAGAGAGAACTATTCAGATTCTGGAAGACATGTTGAGATTGTGCGTGCTGGATTTTAAAGGTGAGTGGATCAAGTATTTATCTTTAGTCGAATTTGCCTACAATAATAGTTTTCAGGCAACTATCGGAATGGCACCATATGAAGCACTTTATGGGAGAAAATGTAGATCCCCATTATATTGGGATGAAGTGGGTGAAAAATATCTCATCGGGCCGGAAATGATGCAAGAAATGAAGGACAAGATCTCTGTTATTCGAAGAAGGATGCTGACAGCCCAGAGCCGGCAAAAGAGCTATGCAGACAAGCACCGCCGTCAATTGGAATTCAATGTGGGTGACCTTGTCTACCTAAAGGTCTCGCCGATGAAAGGAGTAATGAGGTTTGGCAAGAAGGGAAAGCTGAGCCCGAGATTTGTAGGACCCTTTGAAGTTAAAGAAGTAATCGGCCTCGTAGCGTACAAAGTCGAATTACCGCCAGCTTTATCTGGAATCCACGACGTCTTTCATGTTTCAACCTTGAGAAGACATGTTCATGATCCGTGCCATATCATAGACATCGAGCCTTTACAAGTGCAAGACAATCTCAAATACGAAGAACTGCCAATTCAAATTCTTGATCGCAAAGAGCAACGACTAAGGACCAAAACTATTCCCTTAGTTAAAGTTCTATGGCGAAACCACGACGTTGAGGAAGCATCATGGGAACTTGAACATGAAATGAGGAACAAATATCCACATTTGTTTTGAGGTTTGAAAACTCTTTGCGGTATTTGATTAAAATACTTGCTATGTTTTTAAATGTCATACACTTGTGTTATATATTTGTCTTGACTTTCAGGCATGGATCCAGAAGGGAATCCTATGCCACCTGGTTTTCAGTTAGTACCTCCTGATGTTCCAGAGGACCTACCGGCACCTGCTGATATTCCTTTGGAGCAGCCAGCGGCCCCAGGATTATTTGCTTTAGGACCTATTCCTTAGGGTGTGTTCGACCCTGTAGGAGAGTTCATGTTGCTGCAGCAGACTTACTTTAATAATCAGGCTCTTAACGAGATAATACTTGATAGGATGGCTCAGATACATCATGAGATGGGATGGGATGGGATATTCCGATGGAGGATGTTGCCCTTGAAGAAGAACACCAGCCGGAGGAGGAGGAAGCTCCTTTTGATCAGGCAGAGGAGATTCCTGCGGCGCCACCCATGGATATCTTCACTGACGATGAAGATGACTAGGTAACAAGAAAGAAATTATTATTTCTTGATTGTTATTAGACTTTCTTTTTGTCTTTTATGATTGCAAATTTCGAGGACGAAATTTTTGTAAGAAGGGTGGGATGTAATACCCGAGAAAGACACCCCACTTAAGTTATTAAATTATGTGCATAAATATAAGATTTAAGAATTGCTCTTAGTCTAATAGAATTATGTAGTTATGCATGTAGAAAGTTGAATCAGTAAAGCGAAGTCGATCGAGCGACTTTCTGGTCGATCGAGCGATTATAGGTCGATGTCGATCGATCGACTTAGTTTCGACCAAGCGATTTTATCCAGTGCGACGCAGCTTACGGGTAAACTGCAGAAAAGTGATTTTTACCTTCGATTTTGAACCCATTGCTTATGAACGGTTCCAGATGGTTGAAACTTATTTAGTTAGCCTAAGTTAGCTTAGTTTGGTTGAAATTGAACTAGATATGGTGGTACAATCTAATCATGACTCAAGATATGGAAGAAAATCTAATCTTGGATATTAGATGATCTAGCATGGATATTTCTCTCTCTTGCTGCCAAAGATCCGACCCTTGGAGGGATTTGTGCTGGATTGATCTCAGCCCTTCGTGGTTATTATATATAGCTTGCATGGGATACCAAAAATCAGCCTAAACTCTCCCCATGCCACTCACGTAAGCTCCCCTCCCCTTCACTGTTTTGGTATTGAATCTCCCATGGAAAAATCTCTCTCATTCTTCTGTGGAAGCCAGCACCTATAGCCAGAAATAAAGCCTTAAATCTCCTCTTGTTTCTCAACGAAACACCAATAATCAACATCAGAAACCTCTCTCAAATTCTAGCTCGAAAGCCAGCAGCTTCCAACTCATTTCAAGCACTTTGCTTTGGAGTTTGACCTCCTTCTTCCATCCAATCTGTTGGGTGCGAATCTTGGTAAGTGAATCTTCCTTTCTACTCTCTAAAATTCAGTATGTGTTCCTAAGAATCATGGGTAATTTCTCCTCTTGAAAGAATTACACTCATGAAGCTTTAAACAAGCAAGATAGTAGCTTTGCTTTAATACTTTTGTGTGGAAGTGAGCTGTTGAAGTATGGGTGTATTGATTTATGAAAAGGAAGGTGTGTGTGTGTGTGTGTGTGTGTGTGTGAGTGTGTTGTGTGCTGGAATTCCCTGCATGAATCAGAATATTAAAGTATGAACTAGTAAGTAAGTGTAAATGGTATATGGCTAATGCTTGTGTGTGTGGAAAGTATTATTTTGGCTACATAGGGGTATGAAAGAGAGTTGTATATATATATATATATATATATATATATATATGTATATATGTATATGTATATATGTATATATGTATATATATATATGTATATATGTATATATATATATGTATATATACATATATACATACATATATACATATGTACATATACATATGTATATACATATGTACATATACATATGTATATACATATATACATATATATATATATACATATATATATATATACATATATATATATATACATATATATATATATATATATATATATATATAGATATATCAACATACTAGTGGAGTTAATGGCTAGTAAAAAGGGATGTCTTAGTTTCATTATTCAATAACCTAAGTTGGCATTTAATATCTTGATTAAGAGAGCCAAAAAAAAAAAAAAACAGAAGTATTAGGATAACGGTTAAAATGATACTTTAAGGATAAATATAGTGAACATATTTGTAGCATCATTTCACTAATTCAGTATTACCATATGATTGGAATTATGTAGTTATAGAGAAAGACTTTTGGAGCAGAAACTAGTAAGTATCTCTATACTTACTGAGGACGAAGCTGGTTGATTTTCCTATAATATTATGTTTACTGTTTTATTTACTTGTTTGTGCATGTGATTTTGCATATTTTATTATTTCTAATAACTTGTCTAATAACAAGCTGTTAGATCAAGATCCACGGTGGGTATGCGAGGCTTCACATGAGTTCCAAGGTTCTCAGTGAATGAGGAGATACCTGAAAAGAATAATAAATACAAAAACTGGTGTACCAAGGTCACCAGGGAAACCAAGGTTTCCAGGAGCCAAGGCTCCCAAAGATTATAATTAAAAGTTAAGTGAGGAAACCAAGGTTTCAAATAACACGCTAACCGTGCCAAGGCCAACAGAGTAGTGGAAAAAGGGAAATACCTAAAACTCTACACTTAAGACTGTCATTGCCCTGTGATTACATTTATGTTCATTTTATGTCTATGACTCGCGATCATGGATTATATTTTGTATATACATGTGATTATTTGGCCATTGCATTATGTTGCATTAACTAAATAAATCAGCACTCATATTATTATTGGAAACAGCGGACTTACTTTAGTGTTTATGTTGTTTTCTTCTCTTTGTATGGTACTTGTAATGGTTCAGGCTATGAAGAAGAAGAGGATTATCAGGACTATCCCGACACATAGATGGTTCCTGGTCAAGTTTTGTAAGGCTGGAAAGCCTATATTTTGGGACTACCCTGTTATAGTCCATTGGCCTATCTTAATACAATATTTATAATTCTCCGGTTATATATATATATTTTGGCTTGTATAATTATTTAGCCCTGTGTGGCATGACTGGTATTACTGTCTGTATAATTATGCTGACTGACTCATTTTATATATATATTTGAGGTATTTCAATAGTAGCTCTGAAGTGTCAACCTAATCCTAATTTATATTACATTTATTCCGTTGCCAATAATTACCTCTGATAAGTTAGTAATGTCTTGTGGAAATTCAAAAATTTTCACCTACGCTTTTTGCAAAAGCTGGGCGTTACACAGACTGGTGTTCGTCTCATTACGAACCTCGAGCATAGTGTACAAAATGTGTTTACATAGACAGAAAGGTGTCCTCATCACAATGGCATAGAGAAGGGTTGATGTGAACCCCGTCAAGAATAACGAGACCCAACAACGAAAGGGAACCCAAGATCGTTCTATGGGTAGATTCGAATGGAAGACCTCGACCCGTTGTTTATGACAAACAAGAACCTCGATATAAGGAAGATGCCACAAACGGTGGTGGAAACTCCGTTTGATAAGTTGAGATGAACGCCACGGGAAATCCCGATAAGTTCGCGTAGGTGCTACGTTAAAGACAAGGTATGTAGTGTGATTATTGATGGTGGTAGTTGTACTAATGTTGCAAGCACAATTATGGTGGAGAAATTGGGATTGCCCACGGTAAAGCACCCTAGACCGTACAAGTTACAATGGCTAAATGATAGTGGTGAGATAAGGGTGAACAAGCAAGTGTTAGTTGCATTTCGAATCGGTAAATACGAAGATGAAGTGTTGTGTGATGTAGTACCGATGCAGGCGGGAAACTTATTGCTAGGGCGTCCATGGCAGTTCGATAGGCAAGTGAAGCATGATGGCTTTACGAACAAGTACTCTTTTGTACTTAATCAACGATCAATCACTCTTGTACCATTGACACTGCAGCAAGTATATGAGGATCAAATGAGATTACAAAAGGAGAGTGATCAAAAGAAAGAGAGTGAGCAAAAGGAAAAGAGTGAAAATCAGAGAGAGGCCGAGAAAAATGAGAGAGAAAAAGAAAATCAAAGTTCGGCCCTTGAGAGAAAATCAGAGAGAAAACAAAAGAATTTCTATGCCAAAGTGAGTGAGATCAAGCGAGCAATGTTTTCAAAACAGCCGATGATTGTACGTTTGTACAAAGAGGCACTTTTAAACACTAACGAACTTGACCTTGCTTTGCCTAGTTCTATTGTTTCTCTTTTGCAAGAGTACGAGGATGTCTTCCCCGAGGAAACACCACATGTGTTACCTCCAATCCGAGGGATTGAACATCAAATTGATTTTGTTCCTAGTGCAACCATCCCAAACTGACCAGCTTATAAGAGCAATCCCGAGGAGACAAAGGAGCTTCAACGGTAGGTAAGTGAATTGTTGGAGAAAGGGCACGTGAGGGAAAGCGTGAGCCCATGTGCGGTTCCGGTCTTACTTGTACCTAAAAAGGATGGGACGTGGAGAATGTGCTTTGATTGCCGAGCTATCAACAACATAACGGTAAAGTATCGTCATCCTATCCCACGCTTAGATGATATGTTAGATGAGCTGCATGGTTCTTGCATATTTTCTAAGATTGATTTAAAAAGTGGTTATCATCACATTAGGATAAAAGAAGGAGATGAATGGAAAACTGCCTTTAAAACAAAATATGGTTTGTATGAATGGTTAGTTATGCCTTTTGGTTTGACTATTGCTCCGAGCACCTTTATGAAACTTATGAACCATGTTTTGCTTGCATTTATAGGCAGATTTGTTGTTGTCTATTTTGATGATATACTCATTTATAGCAAAAACATAGACAATCATGTAGTACATTTGAAATCCGTTTTAGATGTGCTAAGGAAAGAAAAGTTGTTTGCTAATTTAAAGAAGTGCACTTTTTACACCGATAAGCTTGTATTTTTGGGATTTGTTGTTAGTGCACAAGGTATACAGGTTGATGAAGAGAAGGTACGCTCAATCCAAGATTGGCCGAGCCCCACAAGTGTAGGTAATGTTCGTAGTTTTCATGGACTTGCTAGTTTCTATCGGCGGTTCGTGAAGGACTTCAATAGCTTAGCCGCACCGCTTACCGAAGTGATCAAGAAGAACGTTGGATTTCGGTGGGGAGAAGAACAAGAGAAAGCATTTCAATTAATCAAAGAGAAGCTGACTAACGCACCTTTGTTGTCTTTATCTAAGTTTTCTAAAACGTTTGAAATTGAATGTGATGCTTCAGGTATTGGTATAGGCGCCGTTCTTATGCAAGAAGGATGACCAATTGCTTACTTTAGCAAGAAACTCAGCGGGCAGCCTTAAACTACCCAACTTATGACAAGGAGTTGTATGCATTAGTTCGGGCTTTAGAGACATGGCAGCACTATCTATGGCCTAAGGAGTTCGTGATTCACACCGATCATAAGTCCTTGAAACACTTGAAGGGCCAACACAAGCTAAACAAAAGGCATGCGCGATGGGTGGAGTTCATAGAGACGTTTCCATACGTCATTCGGTACAAGCAAGGTAAGGAGAATGTAGTCGCCGATGCACTTTTTCGCAGGTATGCCTTACTCTCCACACTTGATGTAAAATTGCTTGGTTTTGAACACATTAAAGAATTATATGCTGAAGACCACGAATTTTGTGAGGAATATAGAGCTTGTGAGAAAATCGCCTCTAGTAAGTTCTTTAGGCTTGATGGATTCCTATTTCGAGAAAATAAGCTATGCGTGCCTAACTGTTCTATGAGGGAGTTATTAGTGCAGGAATCACATGGTGGGGGATTAATGGGACATTTTGGAGTTGCAAAGACTTTAGCTATTTTTTAGGAACACTTCTATTGGCCTCACATGAAACGAGATGTCGAACGGATTTGTGGTAGATGTGTCACATGTAGGCAAGCTAAATCCAAAGTGCAGCCCAACAGTTTGTATACTCCTTTACCAATTCCTAGTGAGCCTTGGATTGATATTTCAATGGATTTTGTGTTAGGATTGCCTAGGACTAAACGTGGAAGAGATTCAATTTTTGTGGCCGTGGATAGATTTTCTAAAATGGCACATTTTATTCCATGTCACAAAACGGATAACGGTTCGCATGTTGCTGATTTGTTCTTTAGAGAGATTGTGAGATTACATGGCATGCCAACGACAATTGTTTCGGATAGAGATGCTAAGTTCTTGAGCTATTTTTGGAAGACTTTATGGTGTAAGCTAGGTACTAAGTTATTGTTTTCCACTACTTGTCATCCACAAACTGATGGTCAAACTGAAGTAGTAAATAGGACTTTGTCTACTCTATTGAGAGCAATCATTAGAAAGAACATCAAAACATGGGAAGAATGTTTACCACATGTTGAGTTTGCATATAATAGAGCTGTTCATTCTGCTACCAAATTTTCGCCATTTGAAATTTTGTATGGGTTTAATCCTTTAACTCCATTGGATTTATCTCCTTTACCTTTGACGGAGCACGTTAATTTAGATGGCAAAAAGAAAGCTGACTTTGTAAAGCAGATTCATGAGAAAGCAAGACTCAACATTGAGCAAAGAACGGAGCAATATGCCACACAAGCCAACAAGGGACGTCGCAAGCTGGTTTTTGAACCCGAAGATTGGGTTTGGCTGCATATGAGAAAAGAAAGATTCCCGGTTAAAAGACGTTCCAAATTGCTCCCAAGAGGAGATAGTCCTTTCCAAGTCCTCGAGCATATCAATGACAACGCTTACAAGCTAGATTTACTTGGTGAGTACAATGTAAGTGCCACTTTTAATGTTACTGATTTGAGTCCTTTTGATGTAGGTGATGATTTGAGGGCAAATCCTTTTCAAGAGGAGGGGAATGATGGAGATCAAAGCACCTCTTCGAAGGATCTCGTTCATGTACCAATTGGGCCAGTTACGAGAGCACGAGCAAAGAAGTTCAAGGATGTACTCAACGGACTCATTCAAGAGTTATGGGCTCAAGCAAATTCGTGGAGGCCCAATGAGCATGATCCACGTGGGCAACAAAGAATCGTCACCTTGATTCAAGTTCTAGAAGGATCAGGTCAAGGCTAAGAATTGGCAAGAAATATTTTGGGTCTATTCTAGAAGGATCAGATTGCATGGCTATTCTAGGCGCCACTTTCTTTCCTTTTATGTTTTTTTTTGTTTCCTTCTATATGACTTTAGGCGTCCAGCTCTTCTTTCCTATTTTAGCGTGTCTTTTTTTAGGCAAGTAGGGATTTATTTTAGCTTTGATTAGGAGGGTGGGCGTCCAGTCTTTATTGCCTTATATGTCTTGTGTGTTTTAGGAAGGTAAGGATTTCTTTCCTTACCCATTTTCGGCTTTAATTAGGTTTTCTACGTTAGGTTTTTTTCCTTGTAATGTTCAATCCTTTAAATAGGTGCATAAGCAATGGAAAAGGGGACATTGATTATTCATAAAACTTGTGAGGTTTATTCCTTTTGGTTTTTTGAAGAACTACGCGAACTTATCGAGATTTCCCATGGCGTTCATCTTGACTTATCAAACGGAGTTTCCACCACCATTTGTGGTGTCTTCCTTATACCGAGGTTATTGTTTGTCATAAACAATGGGTCGAGGTCTTCCATTCGAATCTGTCCATAAAATGATCTTGGGTTCCCTTTCATTGTTGGGTCTCGTTATTCTTGACGGGGTTCACATCATTGAGTACATCCTTGAACTTCTTTGCTCGTGCTCTCGTAACCGGCCCAATTGGTACTTGAACGAGATCCTTTGAAGCGGTGCCCTGATCTCCATCAAGGGTGGCATTCTTGAGAGTAAGCTCACTCCGACTAGCTTGAGGCCAGAAGTTGGTCACAACTATCTTTGCCAAAACCAGTGCATAGGGGCAAAGGCACCAATTCTAATCTAAGAGTGGGACGGTCAATGCTGGATGCCTCAACACCATCTGGGAAAGGAACTCCTGGAATAGGAAGCACTGGAACCCCGAGTATAGCACTGATAAGCTGTGGATCAGTTTAAATGGTGTGCCCTCTGACCATTGGCTGCATGATCAGGCCTCTGTCGTCATCCTGAATGACAATCATATGACCATAGAATTCTAGCACTAGTTTGGGAAAAGCCGGGCAGGCATAGTTGTGGAGGTACTCCCATTGATTCTCCTGAATCAACTATCCAATAGGGAAAAGAACTGGATCCATTAGATCAACGCAGAGAAGGTTCCGCTCCAATAGGACTTGCCGCTTTTCCCTGCAGAGATGCCTGTCAGTGACAGATTCTTCAACTCTTTGCCTCACTCTGGGTGTAGAGTTGTCTGAAGACATTTTTCCTGAACTAAGAACCAAAAATATTCCAAAAAAAAAAAAAATCATTAAATCATTAAATCCTGTTAGTTCAAAAAAAAAATTGACCATTATGACAGCTGTAAAACGGACTACCCCAAAAATTACATACACATAAATAACCACAATAAGACATCACAACTCAGATAAAAGCAATATCTCAATCCAACAACAGGGAATATGAGCAATAAGAGCAGTTGAATTCTCATAAACCCAAAAAACAGTAATCCCTAAAACATTCACTATTTTAAGCATCAAAACCTAAAAGAAATCAGTAAAAGGGTAGAGAAATATACCTAGGGTGGAGAGAAATCACAACAAGACAAGTGCACTTGAGAAAAGGAGGTGAAAAGTCCAAAGAAAAATCGCACAACTGACAAAAAATTAAATAAAAAAAATGAGAATGAGGAAGTCGTGCGGCATAGGGGGAAAAGCGATTTAACCCTCAAGGGTTCCCCGTCCAGACATATCACTAACGCTGTCCAGACGTAGTGCCACGTAAGAGACCGCACTAATGCGCACGTCTAGACTTGAAGCAGGAACGTCCGGACGAAACTGCCGCACCGTCCAGACAAAAAGAACCACCGTCCGAACGCTTCACACAAAAAAGCTGAAAAACAGAGGAAAAAAGAGCTGAAAAAATATTTCCCAAAAATAATTTTCAAAACACACATGTATAAAAAGCTGATAACACAGTGTAATAGCATTTTAACACTGATGCTAAAATAGAACAGAGAGTTAAGTAATTAGCTAGCAAAAATTTTCCTGCAGAAGAAGTTTTTAAACAGTCTACTTAACTCATGCAATGCGTGTGTGTGTGAAGACTTTCTCAGTAAGGTATGATCTCCGTTGATATGTCTAAAACAACTATATTTTCTAAAGAGAGAATTTTCACAGTTATATTAGTCAAAAGTCAAACCTTATCATATCAGACCAAGGCCTAGTCACACTCATCTGATACTCTCCCCCTAAGAACCAGCACTATTTTTATTTTTACTTACACCATGAAGGACATGATATATGGTTGTATCAGCACAGAAGCAGTGAAATTTATTCATGTAACAATAAGCTCAGAAGTATAACTGCTTGTTTCTTTTTGGTGTTGCAACTTAAAGAGGAAGCCAGAATTTTTCAGGCTAGGTTCAACTAGCTAGTTGGTCAATTTGACAATTTTAGCACATAAAAAATCTCTCAAAAGAATTTTTAGAAGCAGAAAATTAGATATAAAAAAAAAAAAAAAATGTACCTTAGGAGAGCCTTGGATAATGTACATTTTCATCGCATGAAGAAAGCAACTATCTATCAAACAGATGCAGCAGAGAAACTTTGCAGATATCAAGCATGAACTCTTAGTTATATAAAAGCCAATATAATTAATGTACCAAGAAATGAGACATCAGGTAAAAAACATAGGATATCTGAAAAGCTAAATAAGGAAAAATATCTGCATCTTTCCCCGCCCCTTTTTTTTTGTTGTTGTTGAAAATAAAAGCAAAAAAACAACAAAAACATGCTACACAGGAAAAGAAAAAAAAATCTAGTCCAAGCATGCAAGGTAAGGGCAAACCTGACATTAGTGAGAGAGGTTTGATGATATCAAGATAGAAAAGCAGCCGCTCGACGTGCTATGTAATACCTGCAGAAATATCTCAAGACAAACAAGAGAGACTATAGGGATAGAAAAGATATTCCACAACAACATGTAAAGCATACATGAGATAAGATGATATAAAGATGCAATGCAAGTGTACCTGTCATCCTCTTCCTTGTCCTGTCCTCCCTTCTTTAGCTACAGCTCCAGATATCTGACCAGATCTCTCGTGAAAGAACTGACAAAAGGTGTTCCTTCACAGAAGATTTCCCTTTCTGTAGTCTTCTATTTCTCCACATAAGGCTTCTTAGGGACCTAAGTCTTCTTTGCTGGAGTAGGCTTCTGGTGCTACTGATGCCTTGGAATAGGATTTCTGGGAGGAGGTCCATGATGCCTGGGCAGCTTCTTTTGAGGTGGAAGACCCTAGGTCAGACATGACTGTAAACTCCATATTGGTGACACATGGGAGTTTTAGGAGCATGCCGATTTGTCTTCCTCTGAGCTTGCCGATGTGGGTAGTTACGTCTAATGTGTTCGAGCTCACCACAGTGATGGCATGTGGGAGGATTTCTTCTGATAGGAAGCTTGGCCAGAGGCTGAGGGATAGCTGGAACTTCTCCTTCCGTAACAGTTTTTCCCTTATCCACACATGAGGGTAGAGACTCGGGAATAACTGGCTTCACAAAAATAGTTTTGGAGGTAGAAGGAGTTTCACAAGTAGAAGGAGGAACATACCCGAGACCAGTTTTATCGGTTGGGCACTTTTGAATGGAGAGCTTGTGAGTCAGCTTCTCGTCAGAGACTCTCTCTAGTTGCAACTATGTCTCAAGAAGCCTCTCTTTTAGATCATTGATCTTTATCAGCATAGTGGTCTTCTCAGTCCTTAGGTTGTTTAGCTCTAGCACTTGCTGTTTGTACTTCTCCCTCAGCTTTAAGAACTCTATGTATTGACGTTTATAGGCTGTCTGCATATCTTCTTCATCACCGTTCTCATAGAAGTAGGATTGAGAATCCTCATTTTCTTCATGAGGGGCCACGAAGGTAAAGAACTTTTCTTCCTCTTTCTTAGACTCATCGCTGAAAGTAGCATTAAAGGCCTTCCCCTTTAGTTTCTTCAGATTTGCACATTCAGTCTTGACGTGCCTAAAGCCTGAGCATTCAAAGCATTGGGGATCCCTTGGATCCTTCTTGTCAGCTTCTTCTGGCTTAGTTGTGTGGGGAGCCTTCTTTAGTCTGCCAGAGAACTTCTTCTTGAACTTATTACTCTTAATGAATCGACTAGACTAGGATGCCACACCTCCCACTCGCAAGAACACGAAACCTGAAGTACATACGTAGTTATCAAGATCACCGCACCTATCAACAACGGGGTAAACTCAAATCTGAGTCCAGAAAACTCATTCTTCATCCTCCGTAATACTATCATAATACCGAAAATAAATAATTTTCTAGATCATACCTTAGCACAAGCGCTAAGCGATAATAATTCCTTGATTTACTACCCAAACCAATAAACACTAAACGTGTCACAAGGTTTACACACTTTGAGATATTGACAGGCCATGAATCCGGTGGGCACCAAAGACCTTCAACTTAACTGTTTATACCTGAAAAGTCTTAGGACACTAACAGTGCTACTGCTTTTTTTCCTAAAATAGAGTATGCAAAGCTGGCTCCACCCATCTATGTATTGACCATACTCCACAATGTAGCTCATATGGTATTAGGTGCGCTAGAGCTGGCATGATTGCTTCCATATCTTCCATCTCCTAGACAACGGACAACCAAAGCGCACGAGAAAAGCAAATCACTCTTAGCAAGACTTCACCATCACTCAAGGACAGAATCAACAAGTTCCAAACAGACTGCTTAGCCCAATTATATATATATTATAGAAATAGAAAGTGAAAGTATACAAATGCAGTCCTAGTAATGAATCGGGAGAGTTCTAGCTCCAACAAAGAAAGATATCATCCCAATGGATGAAAGACGATATGGGAAAGGAATTATTATCGCTTAACGCTTTTGCTAAGGAAGAATCCATAGAGGAATCTCAAAGACTTGCTTCGGAAGCAGCATCGGTGGGACTCTTGGCTAACATTGCCACTGCATCTTCATCAATATCAGAGTCTTCGCCACATGAGACTCTTGTTTTCTTCTTACATGCCTTGGATACCTTGAGGGCAATGGTCTTTGCATTTGTGACCGAAGGTAAGGAATATTCATATGTTTAAAGAGATCCTACTAGCTCTTCAATCTTCATCTCCTCCAAATCTTTGCTTTCTTCTGTGGTGGTCACCTTAATCCTAAAACGCTCAGGCAAAGATCTTAGTATCTTTCGAATGAGTTTTACATCCGAGATTGACTTCCCAAGACTCAACATTGAGTTTCTTAGGTCGCTAATCTTGGTGTAAAACTCTCCGAATGTCTCTTCTTGGAACATCTTAATTTCTTCAATTTAGAAATCAGCATTTGAAGCTTGACAAATTTAACCAGTTTTGTGCCTTCATATGTTGTTTCTAGAATTTGTCATGCATCTTTAGCAATTTCACAATTTGAAATTCTTACTAATTCAGATGGTGAAAAAGTGCTTGACATAGGGCATGGAGGGCTTTATCATTGGAAAGTCGTGCACTTATTTGAGTCACAGTAATTTGATCTGTTTCCTCTGGTTTAATCAAACCAGTTTTAAAAAGAAGTGCATGCGGGCTTTCCAATAGCCATAGTTCGTCCCATCAAAGGGCGGAACTGAATTAAGATTTTGAGACATGATAAACAACAAGAAGAGAAATAGAAGTCAAGAGATCACATTCAAGAATTTAATCTTAACCAGAGTGTACCAAGCTCTAATATCAATTGAAAAAAAAAATATTTGACTTCTAAATACCAAGTGTGTGTTCGTGTGCAACAAAATATCTTAAATGCGGAAAATAAAAGAGACAAGATATTTGTTGACGAAGTGGAAACTCTATGAAGAAAAAACCCACTATGGGATAGCCAAACCCATGAAATCCACTATCCATAGACAAAGCAAGTTACAAATCACTCGTACTCACAAAACCTATTGCAGTAGTCATACCTTTAACTATAACACGAAACCCATTGTGAACACTTCCCAAGCAAGTCTTCTACTTGAAGGGGTCTTTGATGGAATCCTTTACCTTAGGGCTGACCTCTAAGATAGACTTCACACGAATAAAGAGCACACACCGGCAACTGCTAGAGAACTAGCGGATCTTCAATTCTCCTTAAACACCCTCTCTAAGCACTATGGAATTCTATACTGAATTCTTACAAATAACAAGCCTAGAGCCATCTATTTATAGGCTTTTAGAAAACCTAATTTTGCTCAAATTCGACCTCTAGCAAGTTGGCATCCGGATGGAAGTTAGCCTCGTCCGGACGGTCTTCTACGACCACCTTTCTAGAATAGCGCAATTCTTCCCATAATAGGACCACGTTCGGACGGCTTGGCCGAGTGTCTGAACGGTCTTCATTGTCACTCCTTTCCACTTTTGTAAAGGAAACCTAGAATATTCTGGAACGCTGGGTAGCGTTTGGACGTGCTGCCATGTCGTACAGACGTCGTTTAGAAACTTTCCAAACAATGTCGACTGAAATCCAACTCTGTGTAGAACTTGGAGTAAGACCTAGCATCTGGACGGTGTTGCTTGGTCGTCCGGACGGCTGCAACGCTAAAGCTTCTAGACACTGTGGGGCTTCTGGAGGCCTTCATAGGCCCATCCGTATGGTTTCACAAGAACCGGTTGATCTGACTTGAAAATTGCATGGAATCTTGATGGACATCTTCTAGAAACTTGTGACCAATCACATGGCTTGAAATGAACACTGTCCATATAACTTGAAGACTCTGAATAAAACCGATAAACCTGTTTAAAATGCAACCGTTACATAAAGTGTTTTTGTCAACCAGAATATTGGCAACATAAAATACTAACAGCACATTTCATTCCTTGTCATAAAACAGATGATGCTACCAACATAGCTGATTTGTTTTTCAAGGAAATAATGCGCCTCCATAGTGTACCTAGGAGTATTGTTTTTGATAGGGATGTCAAATTCCGTAGCTACTTTTGGAAGGTTTTGTGGGGAAAATTAGGTACCAAACTTTTATTTTCTACAGACTGGCGGATAGAATGAAGTAGTCAATAGGACTCTAACTCAACTCTTATACACTATCATTTAAAAGAATTTAAAAACTTGGGAGGACGGTTTACCATTTATAGAGTTTGCATATAATAGGACTATGCATACTACTACTTCTTATTCTCCCTTTGAAATTGTTTATGGTTTTAATCCACTTACTTTTTTAGATTTGACGTCTTTACCTATTGATGAAAGGAGTAGTTTGGATAGACACAGGAAGGCCAAATTAGTAATGTCAATTCGTGAGTGGGTACGGCCTCAAATTGCGCAGAAGAATGAAACGTTTGCTTCCTAAGCCAAGAAAGGGTGAAGGCCTGTCAACTTTGAACCAGGAGATTGGGTTTGGGTTCACATGTGTAAAGAAAGATTCCCAGCCCATAGAATGACTAAATCGCATCCTCGAGGAGATGGACTTTTCCAAATCCTTGAGAAAATTAATGATAATTGATGTGAATTTTAATTGTACTTGCAAGTGCACGAATTGTTTGTAGTTAACTAATTGCAAGTGCGAGGTCGATCCCACAGGGAATTGTGTTTTTGAAAGCAAAATTTACATCTAAATTAATCTAATCTTAACCTAGTTCCAAAAAGATTGAGAGATTGTATTTGTGAATAAAATCAAACACATAAAAAAAATTAAAGTGAATGTAATCAAGTAAAAAAAGCACTAAGGTATGAGAATCCGCACTCACAAATTCATAGCAACATATTCTCATGATCAATAATATTTCCCAAAGTATAGGTGTGTGGGCCTATTTTATGTTTTTATGGTTGTAGACGTTTTGGACCTATTTATTTCATTAAGTGGACTTCTTTTATTAGCTATAGGCATGTAGTTTAGGATGTGTTGGGTTTGAAGATGTTCAACCCATATCTTTTAATTGATGTAGGCCTTAGTAGGCCCTAGGGTTTCATGGAGGAGTTTAAAAAGACTTGTAGCCGCATTTTCTAGAAAAAACAGTTGAATGTGAATGAATTTTTTTTCTTCATAGAAAACTTTTCAGTTTTCTGTACTTGTTCTTGACTGAACTAAGAACTTATCAAAGCAAACCCTTTGTGGCGTTCTCACTGAATCTAGGTTCTTGGAACAAGATTTCAACGGGTCTAGATCATCTTGACTTGATTCTAGGTTCTTGAAACAAGATTTCAACAGGTCTAGATCTTCTTGACATGTTTCTTGGCTTTCTTGGGTAGGTTTCAATTTAATTGTGGGTTCTAGGGAGTTCGATCCCACAGGTTCACATCACTTAAGTAAAGTAGAGTTTTCATGATTTGTTGAAAAGAAAGAACATGAAGCCTGCATAGTAATTAGTTGTGAAAAGAGCATGACTTGTGATGATTTGCATGTGAGATAGCATGAACAGAGAGCACAGATAGTGTTGGAGGACTAGTATAACGAATTCATGTACACTGAACGAGCGTAAGCGTTGGAACCTCATGGGTGGAAACAGTAGGTTTTAGAGAGTTTGAGCTCCTGGCCTCAGAAATAGTAAGTCTAGAGAGTTGTAGCTCCTGGAATCATAAACAAGTCCTGATGTTGTAGCCTTGCAAGCAAAGAAATAAGAAAACAAAACAAAGGGCATAGCATTGTGATGTGTGACTTGATTTGGATATGGATTTTGTGCTACACGTTTTAGTATGCATAGGTTTCCTGGTATGGGACTGGAAGCATATGTACAGTGATATTCGACTAGTTTACATTGCATTCTATGAGATGGCTTGTATTTGGAGTGTATGTATTACATGAATTCCCCAAAGGTCCAGAATGTTATGTATGCATGCGCGACCGAGTAATGATGTTGAGTAGATTTCATGTGATGACATATTTTTGGAGTGCTTGTAATACAAGAGTTTCCCAAAGGTCCGGAGCATCATGTATGCATATACAACTGAAATATAACATTGAATGAATTGGTTGAAACGTTGTATATTTGGAGTGCATTTATATTGGAATTACACAAAGGTCCGGAATGTCTTATATGCATGTGCAACCGAGATATAACGATGTTTGATTTATGGGGATGTAAGTTTTTGGAATGTACATATGTAATGCCCGGGAAATTCAAGCTCTTAAGAAACCCTTGTTATTGTTGAGGAAACAATATCCGGAAAATTCAAACTCTTAAGAAGTCATTGATATTGTTGAGGAGACAATATCCACATATTTTTATAAGCAAACCTAAAGTTGTTTCGAAAAATTAAAAGATCAAAACCTAAAAACCCTTAAAAACCTAAAAGTTACATTTAAGCTTTAAACTTTGATTGAACCGAAAACAGGTCAAACGAACTCAGATTTAGATAATTCAAAAAACGTTGTGCTTACAAAAGAAAGATCTATCATGTGGAAAAAGTTAGTAAAAATTCCACCAGTTGACTTTTTGACCCGAGCCTAAATAAACCAACTGTCGATATTAAATGAAAAACTGTCAAGAAAAATATCTCCATGCTTCTAGAAACATTTATGTATAAAAAACAAGAGTAATGATGAAAGGATAGGATATCTCAAGAGTAATCATGACAAGAAAGAAAAATCAATAAAGCAAGTGTGAACGCAGAAAGTAGGGGTGTAAACCCGGAGCGGGTTCCCGGGTTTTGGGTAAAAACCAGGAACCGGCTCCGGGTCCCCGGGTTTTTCACATTTAACACCCGGGCCCGGACCCGGGTACCCCGGGTAACCGGTTTTACCCGGGTACCCGGATAAAACCGGTTATCAGGTCCGGGTGTTATATTTTAAAAAAAAAAATTAATTTTTGTAACAAATATCCCAATCCATTGCAAAGAAATCACAATTACGTGTAACAAAACTTGAATTGAAATCTTGAGATTTGAGTTTGATAACTGTTTCATCAGCAACACCAATCACATTGTCTACATTTCTTTTTCAAGACACAATAGAGATCAATAACATAGTTGGCATAAAAGATTAAAAGAGGGATGGCGAGTGTGATCCCAACTCCAAGCACCTTCTTCTCAGCCCTTGTTCAGCTAATACCTTGCAGGGCAGCAGTTGCTCCTTTTAGCCCCGTCCCTCCAAGTGAGTTTGAAACATGTACAAAATACAAAACATGCTATTGTCTGCAAAATTCCTCTCAGACATGATTTAGGAGATTTGGACTGCCAAAAGTGAACTCTAGACCAAGAGAATTAGAAGGTAGTAGCATAAAGCTACTTAGATGATGGAAGACGCTTGGACACATGATGCCAATGTTTTGATCACATGCACTGTATAATCAGAACAAGGAATAATTAGCTTAGAAAATCAAATGGGTAATGAGGATTTAGGTGATGCCAAATGCCACACCTTCTCATACAAAATTTCAGATACTGCCTATATACACAAAGAAAAGGAACTTGATATACTGATTTTGGCTCAGAGAGTTTATATGAAAGCATTACTAGAACTACAGACATGCAGCTAACGATCACCCATAGCATCAGCTTCCAACTACTACAAACAGCAGAAAATAAAGCATAAGTAAACTGTTGCGGCCTAGTCCTCCTCCTTTGCCAACATCTAGACGAGATTCATTCTCTCTGCAGGTGTGAATAAATATTTGAAGAAAATCAAAGAAAGTAAGAACACTGAATTTTGTGAGTGAGCTCGATGCATCAAATGACTTTATATTACAACATCATTGCTTAAAATTGAAAATTTATACTAATTAAATTGCAATTAGGAGTAAATTACAAGCAAGAAACAGAACAAATGTATCACAGGTGCCATACCTGAATTATTCCCTTAACCCTCCAAACTCCACGGGTGTAGACCACAATATGTGCATCATCGGGATGCAGGGCTTCTAATTCCTTCCTCACCTCCTCAACTGCAACGTTATGATCATCCGACAATCGTTCGGCCACAACCGATTTTTTTTTACCCTCCAAAGTCCAATAAAAACAAATTAGACAAGACCAAAGGACACATAACAAAAATCGAGGAACAGATTCACACTGCAATCAAAAGGACACATAACAAAAACCAAGGAAAATACAGCAACTAAATTCACGCTGACAGGATCGGAAAATGCATGTTATGTAACAAAAACCAAACTATCAAGGTTCGGTCTTTGTCTATTTTCTAATTACATATTAAAAATCCAAAAGTTCATAAACATAATACATATTACATATTAAAAAAGTTCAAACCCAAAAGTCCATAAATATATTAAAAAAGTTCATAACCAAAAGTCCATAAACATATTAAAAAAAGTTCATAGCCAAAAGTCCATAAACATATATTAAACATATCCCAACATGGTCCGGTTTCTGACTTTTGGTAGCTCTGCCATCAATCTTCTATAACTACAACATAAGGGAAAAAAAAAAAAAAGAAGAAAAAGAAAAATGAATTAGTTAAATGAATAAATAACTAAAACGAATTAATAATAATGAAAACTAAAATGAATTCATAAACATTTACCATGCTCATCAAATATTTCAATAAAGTTCTCATAGTCCAAGTCTTCATTGCCCTTTAACCAATCTTGCGTGCAAATCAAGGCCTCAACTGTCAATGGAGATAATGAACTCCTAAAGGGATCCAATATACGTCCTCCGTTGTTGAATGCAGACTCAGATGCAATGGTAGAAATAGGAATGACCAATATATCACGGGCTATCTCTGCGAGGATAGGATATTTGGGTGCATTAACCTTCCACCAAAGTAAGATGTCAAATTCATTTGTTGATGCTTCACACCCATCCAAAAAATAACGATCCACCTCCGACATACACTCCGAGTTGTTCTCTTCCTCAAGGTGTTTGATGAAACTCTTCATATATTTTGTCTCTGTAAGTGTATTTTCATCATCATCATCAATACTAACATCTATAGAAGTAACAGTTGAACTTTCCACACCCGCATCAATGTTAGACAAACGCCTCCCATATAACTTGTTGTATTGCTCCCACAAACGATTCAAAAGGTCTTTCACATTTGTCTCGATTTGTTTCGCCCAATCAGGGCCACTGCATTTTACCAAGTAATATTGTAATGCCTTCAACTTGGTACGCGGGTCAAGAACATGAGCAACATACAACAATAAGATAATCTTTTCCATAGTCCCCCAATACTTTTCATACTTCTTTTTCATATCCCAACTCACTGCACTAAGGATAGGATTACAACTCATACACCCATCAGACAATGTCTTTATAATAATACAAAGTTGAATGAAATATGCATTGGAGGTGACATGAATTGAACTAGAAAACTTCAATGTGGCTTCATAAAAAGGTTTCAAAAACTTCACAAATGCCCTAGCATTTTCCCACTCATCATAGCTAGGAACAACAAAAGGATTACCATCTTCCTCCCCAAGTCGAGTAAAAGCTTTTTGATACTTCTCAACCGCACTCAACATTAAGTACGTAGAATTCCATCTTGTTTGAACATCTAGAGAAACTGTCTTCGTACATTGAATTTTTTCACACTTAATGCATTCTTTAAACCTTGCCATTCTCTGCGGTGAAGACCTCACAAATTTTACTGCGCTCCTAATATTAGAAACACAATCACCCAATCCTTTTAAGCCTTCATTTACAATAAGATTTAATATATGAGCAGCACACCTCATGTGAAGGAGTTCACCTCCCAAAATAGAATCTCTCTTGTCCTTCAACTTCCTTCTCATATAATCAATCGCCACATCATTGACTGTCGCATTATCAGCTGTAATAGTGAACACTGATTCAATCTCCCTTTCTATCAATGTATTCTCCAGCATTCTTCCAATATTTTCACCCTTATGACTTGAAATCAAGTTAAACTTGATTACTTTCTTATGCATTCTCCAATTAGAATCTATGTAACTAGCGGTGACAACCATGTAGTTCAAATTTTGAAGAGATGTCCATGTATCAGTAGTAATGCAAATTCTTTTACCCCTCAAAGAAGCCTTCAATTTAAGTTTTTCTTCCTCATAAAGTTTCATGCAATCTTTTTGTAGAGTAATGCGACATGGTAAATTGAACCTTGGTTCAATTCCATTCATCAATTCTTTAAACCCACAACTCTCCACATGCCTAAAAGGCAATTCCTCCTTAATGATATATT
The DNA here is from genome assembly GCF_958979055.1 of Alnus glutinosa. Taxonomy (NCBI): domain Eukaryota; kingdom Viridiplantae; phylum Streptophyta; class Magnoliopsida; order Fagales; family Betulaceae; genus Alnus; species Alnus glutinosa. The sequence continues at coordinate 15,321,720 of NC_084893.1, read as the reverse complement.
GAACAACCAACTTCCTTATTTTAATCGGATCATACTTCACAAATCCCAATTGGTTGGTATTGCAACTACCACTCTCTGACATTTTCTTAAATGACTGTTGCAAGAGAGTTTGACCTTTGGGTACATTGGATTTTTCCAAATTTCTAAGTGGAGAAGTTGGACAGTTAAAGGTAAGGTGGTTCATTAAAGACGAAGTGCCATGTCTCCAGTGACACGCTAACCTCCTATTGCAATAATTGCATGATGCCTTAGGGTTTTCCTTGTCAATTGGTTCCACTTTTGTAAAGTGCAACCATGCTTTTGATCGATTCACAGCTTGTGATTTTTTTTTTGAGGTATCCAATTCTGTTTGCAAGGAGGTTTCAACATCTGTAGTTGGAGGCTTGTCTTGTGACTCATTGACATTTTCCAAAATAGGCCTAGTTGGAGCATAAAAAGTAAAAACAGTATTACATTTAATAGTACTAACCAAACAATTAAGAGTCATAATAATATAAAACAACTTTGTGATATTGTGTACACATAAAGATTCAGAAAACTTCAGAAAAATTCAGAAAACACATAAAGATTCAGCCTTGTAATTATGTGAAAAATTCAGAAAACTTCCTTCTCTTGTATATCGAATATACTAATTATCTTCCAATATTTGTTCTCACAAAGAACATGGCCAGAACATCATATGTATTCATCAGAAAAACAAACACAAAAAGAAGCACAAGATTGTTATTCCATAAAGCACAACAAAAGATTATCATCACCAAGCCAATGGAATAGATATTTAGCTATAATCTAGATAGATCAACCTTTGTTAAATTTAAATGAATAATTTTTATACCAGTGAGTTTTATTAATTTCTCCAAATATCAAGGAACTAAATTTTCTCTTGAAGCCATTGTTAAGAAATTACAAAACAATCCTTTGTAAACACAACGCAAATGTCCTGAACTCATCTTAACATTAAAAATCTCCTTAAATATGTTTGTGTAATTACATTTTGTCAAAACATAATCATAATCAAATAATAAAAAAAGACTTGGCGACTTCTGCACAGACAAAGAAATTCATGTCACGGCAAGTCCAAACAGATCTCAGTGAGGCAGGAAGGTTCATTGGTTTATTGGAGTCTTGGAGATGACAATTTGGACAACATTTCAAGTAGCTTTAGGGCCAAAGGATGTTCAAAAGTGAGCTATCAACTACAGATTGAATCTACATTTAGTGACAGGGGGCTTAACTCTAAAACCAAGAAATGTGATGCCAAAGAAATTAATTGCTCAAAAATAATTCACGCTTATCCAACCGAAAGATAGCATTTTTTTTTTTTTCATAAAGAGTAAGAAGCAAACAAGGGGGTACCATACCTTGAGGTACTTGAGCTTGAGGCTACCGTAAAAGAGAAGTAATAGTCAATAGAAAATGTCGAAGCTGCAAAGTGCAAAGCACCGAGAATGAGCCACCTATTAAGCCAAACCTCAGAAAGTCAGAAACTCAAATAGACAAATAGTTTACAAAAGTTTCAAAGATTCAAGATTCTGGGCTGAAGTGCTGAACCGTCGTCGGCTGAACGTCTTGAAGCTGTGAAGAAGACGATTTCTGCAGGAGCTTCAATGGGCAGAAAGTCGTCGACTGAACCGCCTGAACGTCGTGAAGCCGTGAACTGTGAAGGAGATGATTTCTGCAGGAGCTTCAATGGGCTGAACGTCGTGAACGAGGCAATGAGTGGGAGGCACAGGGAGCAACTCAGCAGCGGCAGATGGCAGTGCGGGCGTGCGGCACAATCTGCAATTTGGAGTTTGGCCGTTTGGGACTTTGGGTAACAGGGTAAGGCCGTAACTCGTAAGGACTAAGGAGACAAAAGGAGGGACTTAGGGCAAGTGGGCAGGGCAGCAGGTAACAGGTACTAAAAAGACTAAAAAACCCCTTCATAAGCCATTAAATTTTTCTTTTAAGCCGTGTGTAATTTTAGAGTAAAGGGGTAGGAGGATAATTTTTTTTTTTTTAATTAACTAAGGTACCCGGATATACACGGGATTTTATACCATTAATACCCGGTTCCGGCTCCGGGTAACCGGGTACCAACCGGGTTTCCCGGTTTCCCGATTTCCCGGAGCCGGTTAATTCCCAGTTCCGGTTTCCCGACCGGTTATACCCGGTTCGGATTTACACCCCTAGCAGAAAGTGGATCAAAGATATTTTGGCTTTATAGACAGAAACTTTGACTTGATTGAAACTAAGTCAAAACGAACTCGAAATGGGATGAACCAAAAAGGTAAAATGTTTGTCATGAAGTACTCTATCTACCCTCAAAATTTCACGTCAATCGGAGTAGGTTTGACCATCGAAATAATTCTCGGAATAGGCTGCCCTCTAGTTGGACGAAAATTCTAAAATCCAAATTTGCAAGACATTATCCAATAAGCTAATTCTTTTATTACATTTTGAACCTAAATACCCCAGCTTTCCTCCTATAAATAAGCATGCAAGGCCCTTTGTTTTTCCACACAAATCCTAGACTACTTTCAAGAAAGCTTTTGCTTTGGTTTTCTCTCCTTTTACCACACAACCACTTTGGTGTTCTTGAAGTTATTTTTCTCTCCAAATCAAATTGGTGAGTAAATCTTGACACCTCTTCCTTACTATTTGATTTCATTTGTATTTATTACTACGGAGTTGATTTAACAACCCCCGTATTTATTTACTTGTTTATTTATTTCATTACTACAGAGTGGTTTAATCCCCCGTATTTATTTTATCATTTATTGCGTTACTACGGAGTGGTTTAATCCCCCGTATTTATTTTATAATTTATTGTATTCCTACAAAGTGGCTATGCCGCTAATTTCCCTATCCCTTTACATAAAAATATTATCCTGTTAGGATTCATGTTTAAGTGTTATATTACCAAGAGCATTATGCTGTGTTTCAGTGCTTAAACATGAAACGTTGTAATATTTTCTCATGAATCGTTGTGGGATTCATGTTGAAGTAATTACCTTTTAATTGATAACTAAAAATGATGAGTAAAGTGATGTAAAAATATACACATTTTTTAATATTGGAAAAAGGACTGATGTATGTATCATCTTCTTTGTATAATTGTTACAGAAAAGGAGCTAAGAAACTACACCAAGGAGAGTAAGTATGGATGTACTTACTGAGGAATGATTCTATGTTTCATTAGGACTGTGTGGTGTGTGTTTATTGCATGTGGTTGATCATGCAATGCATGTTGTGTCCAATTAATATAACGGCTAATGAGATAGCCATCAACAAGCTGATGTAGTAGCAAGTGGAAGAAAGGCTAGTCAGTGGATCCAGGGGGTTTAGAGTGACCCAGGGGTGTTCGAAGTCCTAATATATAACTAATGCTGGGACCGGTAGGATTCTAGTAAAAATAGGTAAGACTTTAAGTGTGAGGCAAAGGACATGAACGGGTTAGGATACCTAAGAACGAGAGGTCTGAAGAATGATGATCATAAAACACCAAACTAAATGGTTACTACGATACATATTCATACAACCCTTGCATTTGCATTTTTTATGAACTGTTATTAGTTTGATGGTAACTTAGATATGAAAATGGATGACTCACTTTTTTGTCTATGTAAATATGATGACGTCATATTTGCATAGTTACTGATGCAGATCTGGAGAATGAAGGCATGGACCCATATGCCAGTTTTGATGATTTTTGAAACCATCAACAAACTATTATGTGCTAGCTTAGAAATTGCTAGTTGTGCTTATATGTGTTTTGTTTTATGGCATGTAAATATTTATAACGATGTCATGTTTGGCATGTTTTATGTTATATGCTTATGTGCCGTCTGTGGCACTAATTTTGATGCACCTAGTGTGCATATGGCATGTAAAGATAAACCTAAGTAACTTTTAATAAATTACCAAGGTATTTCAGTCAGCTCTAATGTGTTATGCTATCAATTCCTAAGACTATAGATAAAAATACATTCCGCTGCGAGAGTTTATCTCTGATGTAGTAATGTCACGTGGAAACCTGAGGTTTCTGCTTACGAATTTGCAGGCTCGAATTCGGGGCATTACAGTTTGGTATCAGAGCAGTTTTCTCTAAGGACTTTAAGACTTGACTATTGAAATCTTGGGATAATACAAGAGCTATAGGTAATAAAAGCTTTATAAATATTATAAAAGACTTTGTATGAATTTTCATGATTGATAAGATTGTTAACTATTGTTTATAGTTAGAATTTTTGAAGTATGATTATCTATGCTTTTATGAATATATGCACTAGATAATTTTTAAGAATGACTATATGTTTCCTTACTATGCATATTAGGAAACATATTGGTATGATTTGCATATTAGGAAACATATTAGTATGATTTGCATACTAGGAAACATATTGGTGTGATTCGCATGTTGGAAACATATTAGTTTAATTGCATGTGAAACAAAGCTTATACTACGAGATAAGGGATATGAAACCATTTTGATTAAGGAATGATTTTAAAACAAGGAAAAAAAATATATATATGTTTGAAGTATGAACTTTCAACATTGTTTAAATATTTACAAACAATGTTTAGGTGTGAAGAAAATGTCTTGAAAATAAAAGTTTTATGAAAAAAATATATGTAAACATGTTTTTGTTTTTTGTCTAAATACCAACAGAGACACTCCTATTGAAAATGAGGGAGTTAAAATATTGTTCCATGATGAGAATTAATACTCATTCATGTATTATTACTATGTTTTCAAAAGTTTTTTTTATGATGAAATGTCTTTATGGAAAGCAAATGTTTAATACAATAAAAGATTTTTAAAACTATGGGCTAAGGAAATGCATGTTAGAAATGGTATGATGGTAGTGTGCACTTGATAGAAAGGCACATAGCACCACCTTAGATTATAAATAAGCATCTTTAATTTATATATATATGACTCTTAAGTTTAAGATCTGTAGTTCTATAAATGTTGAGAATAGAATAAATATTCTTTTATCAAAAGTTAACAAGTTTAGATGTTTTTAGTGCAGAAAGACTCCCACCAAGATGTCAATCTCAATGTTAGATTAATGGAAACCAAAGGTATGTAAATAGAAATACTTTCATAATTGGGATGATTGACATCTAGTATTATTTTGAGGTATAGTCATGAAACAATGCGTTGTGGATATATAAATTATAGGATTTTTGGTGCTTATTACCTTGATAGATTCATTGGTATCAAGATGATAAATTGATTAAGCACTTTATTGATATGCTTAGAAATGATGTTCTTCCTATGTCCATGGTAAGGATAACCATAGAGTCAAAAATGGCCAATATTGAGGTTTTGATGCAAATCCGATTAACCTTAGAAGGTAAGAAAAATATACTTCATGGATGTCGATTAATGATTAGTTGAGTGGTAAGCATTTATCATACCCAATCAAGAGTAATGGTGTCTTTTGAAGATAGGTATATAAATTGCAAAATTGTTGATTCACATGTATTTTGGACATATATATATGTATTAAGAGAAATCAGTTAATTAAATGATTTAGTGATACTTGGAAAAGATAGATCCATAAATTGATGAATTGTTGAAGTTTTCTAGAGCTTAAGTTAATTAATATAAGAAATTGAATCGTGATTCATTTAGAAGAACTCTCTTAGAGAAATCCTTACCTTGAGGATAAATATTTTAGCTATCAGATTTGATGATTGATTAAATGCATAATTAAATTGGATTGATATTAAGGATCTAATCTAATGGTTTTCGAGGATGACTGTATTTATGCAAAAGTAAGAGAAAGATCATGGTACTATATAAAATTTTAAGGAAATAATAAGAGTTTGAATAAATATTATTTTTTCACCTCTTTGATAAGATTGATTAAATGTGATTGAGGAAACATGATGAGCTCACAAAGAGGACTGCAATATTTTGAGCTACGGACTAATAACCATTTAGGTATCTTGAATTTACATTGCTAGGCTTTAATAAGGTAATGATTCATGACACACCGGAAATAATTTGATTAGTGAACTATGAAATTGTATAAGCAATGGAATTGCTGATTTAAAAATTTGGAGATAGGAAAGTTGTGACAACCAAGGAATTGATGATATTGATATCTAAGAATTTCATATAGAAGTATAGGATGATATCTAGGGCATAAGCTTCATATTATGACTAACGTTTGATTTGTTGTCTTCTTCCCTATCACTTGATTGGTTGATTGATTATCCTTGCTTCTAATGTTTGTTTGATTGATTAATTGATTGTTCTTTGCCACGATCAAACAACATCGATGAGAACCTAAACCTCTTTTTTTGGAAAAGGGTAAGCCCAAATGGGACGTGTAACCAAACTGATGTCAGGTATGATTCCCACTAAATCAAGTATGCATAATAATTACGTCGCCTTTTTAGGTAAAGATAGTAGTCAACTGTTAAGATTAAGATTTCTATAATCTATTCCCTTTAGTTTCAGTTGTGATAAATTCTAAAATGAATTTAGCTAACAGGATGAATTGTTAGGAAATTGAATTGATAATTAGCCTTAGTAATGAACTTATATATCTTTAGCTGTTGAGTTATATTATAGCAATTTCAGATCTCAGCCAAACTGATTGAGGATATTTTTGAAGATGATTTTTAATTATGGATTGAAAGGATATGATTTTAGTTATTGGAGGAATTTTTATGATATTATGGAAATACGATATAAGTATTTATTGTTGGAAAATAATATATGTGAGATTAAATACATTTTTAGAGTTCATTTGGATTAAAATTATGTTTTTATAGTGTTAAGTTTCCTTCAACTCGAATCATGATAGGATGATTATTGTAACGCCCAGTAATTTCAAGTACTTAAGAAATCATTGATATTGTTGAGGAAACAATATCCACATGTTTTTACAAGCAAACCTAAAGTTGTTTCGAAAAATTAAAAGATCAAAACCTAAAAACCCTTAAAAACTTAAAAGTTACATTTAAGCTTTAAACTTTGATTGAACCGAAAATAGGTCAAACGAACTCAGATTTAGATAATTCAAAAACCGTTGTGCTTACAAAAGAAAGATCTACCATATGTCAAAAGTTAGCAAAAAGTCCACCAGTTGACTTTTTGACCCGAGCCTAAATAACCCAACTGTCGATATTAAACGAAAAACTGTCAAGAATAATATCTCCATGCTTCTAGAAACATTTATGTATAAAAAACAAGAGTAATGATGAAAGGATAGGATATCTCAAAAGTAATCATGAAAAGGAGGAAAAATCAATAAAGCAAGTGTGAACGCAAAAAGTGGATAAAAGATATTTTGGCTTTATAGATAGAAACTTTGACTTGACCGAAACTACATCAAAACAAACTCAAAATGAGACAAACCAAAAAGAGAAAATGTTTATCATGAAGTCCTCTATCTACCCTGAAAATTTCACATCAATCGGAGTAGGTTTGACCATCGAAATAATTCTCGGAGTAGGCTGCCCTCTAGTTGGACGAAAATTCTAAATTCCAAATTTACAAGACATTATCCAATAAGCTAATTATTTTATTACATTTTGGACCTAAATACCCCTACCTTCCTCCTATAAATAAGCATGCAAGGCTCCTTGTTTTCCACACAAATCCTAGACAACTTCCTTGAAAGCTTTGTGCTTTGGTTTTCTCTCCCTTTTTCTCTCCTTCTACCACACAACCACTTCGATGTTCTTGAAGTTATTTTTCTAAACTAATGCTGGGACCGGTAGGATTCCAGTGCAAACAGGTAAGACTTTAAGTGTGAGGCAAAGGACGTGAACGGGTTCAGATAACATAGAACGAGAGGTCTGAAGTAAGATGATCCTAAAACACAAACTAAATAGTTACTACGATGCATATTCATACAACCCTTACATTTGCATTCTATATGAACTGTTGTTAGATTGATGGTAACGTAGATATGAAAATAGATGACTCACTTGTTTGTCTATGCAAATATGATAACGCCATATTTGCATAGTTACTGATGCAGATCTGGAGAATGAAGGCATGGACCCATACGCCAGTTTTGATGGTTTTTGAAACCATTCAACGAGCGATTATGTGCTAGTTTAGAAATTACTAGTTGTGCTTATGTTTTGTTTTATGGCATGTAAATATGTATAACGGTGTCATGTTTAGCATGTTTTATGTTATAAGCTTATGTGCTGTTTGTGGCACTAATTTTGATGCACCTAGTGTGCATATGACATGTAAAGATAAACATAAGTAACTTTTAATAAATGTACCGAGGAATTTCAGTCAGCTCTAAATGTGTTATGCTATCAATTCCTAAGGCTTTAGAAGAAAAAAAAATATATTCCGCTGCGAGAGTTTATCTCTGATGTAGTAATGTCACGTGGAAACCGGAGGTTTCTGCTTACGAATTTGCAGGCTCAAATTTGGGGCGTTACAATTATGACAAAGTGGAGAATAGGTCATGATACGCCAATTGTATCGAGGCCTAGTTAATTTTAGGAAAGTGAGAAATGCTACGTGAAAGATAAAAGAAAGTTGCTCCTAATCAAGTAACATAAACAAGGTAGCTAATTTATGGTATTTGGTGTTTATGCATTGTGGATCTTAGAATTTGTTTCATTATTGAATTAGGTATTAGGTATATGTTTGATTAACAACTAAACGACATGGAACATAGAGATAATGTCTAAATTATAGATTGAGATCTGTAGAATAATTTGAAGATAATTTAAGAGACATTATTTTCTTACACCCTTTTTCTTCCTTAGAATATTTCTATATGCTAAAAGTTAGAGGTTAGTATTAATCCATAATTAATAATGGATTGCTACTTTAAATATGTGTCACTTGATTAAGGTAAGTAAAGTCTTAAAAGTTTAAGTTTCCTTAGTGTAAACTTTATGCATAACATAGTTTACAAATTTTGGGGACGAAATTCCGATAAGGTGGGTGGGATGTAACACCCGGGAAATTCAAGCTCTTAAGAAACCCTTGTTATTGTTGAGGAAACAATATCCGGGAAATTCAAACTCTTAAGAAGTCATTGATATTGTTGAGGAGACAATATGCACATGTTTTTATAAGCAAACCTAAAGTTGTTTCGAAAAATTAAAAGATCAAAACCTAAAAACCCTTAAAAACTTAAAAGTTACATTTAAGCTTTAAAATTTGATTGAACCGAAAACAGGTCAAACGAACTCAAATTTAGATAATTCAAAAACCGTTGTGCTTACAAAAGAAAGATCTATCATGTGGCTAAAGTTAGTAAAAAGTCCACCAGTTGACTTTTTGACCCGAGCCTAAATAACCCAACTGTCGATATTAAATGAAAAACTGTCAAGAAAAATATCTCCATGCTTCTAGAAACATTTTTGTATAAAAAACAAGAGTAATGATGAAAGGATAGGATATCTCAAGAGTAATCATGACAAGAAAGAATAATCAATAAAGCAAGTGTGAACGCAGAAAGTGGATAAAAGATATTTTGGCTTTATAGACAGAAACTTTGACTTGATTGAAACTAAGTCAAAACGAACTCGAAATGGGACAAACCAAAAAGATAAAATGTTTGTCATGAAGTCCTCTATCTACCCTCAAAATTTCATGTCAATTGGAGTAGATTTGATCATCAAAATAATTCTCGGAGTAGGCTGCCCTCTAGTTGGACGAAAATTCTAAAATCCAAATTTGCAAGACATTATCCAATAAGCTAATTCTTTTATTACATTTTGGACCTAAATAGCCCTGCTTTCCTCCTATAAATAAGCATGCAAGGCCCTAGATAACTTTCAAGAAAGCTTTTGCTTTGGTTTTCTCTCCCTTTTTCCCTCATTCTACCACACAACTACTTTGGTGTTCTTGAATTTATTTTTCTCTCCAAATCAAATTGGTGAGTAAATCTTGACACCACTTCCTTACTATTTGATTTCATTTGTATTTATTACTACGGAGTTTGTTTAACAACCCCCGTATTTATTTACTTGTTTATTTATTTCGTTACTACGGAGTGGTTTAATCCCCCGTATTTATTTTATCATTTATTGTGTTACTTCGGAATGGTTTAATCCCCCGTATTTATTTTATAATTTATTGTATTCCTACAAAGTGGCTATGCCGCTAATTTCCCTATCCCTTTACATAAAAATATTATCCTGTTAGGATTCATGTTTAAGTGCTATATTACGAAGAGCATTATACTGTGTTTCAGTGCTTAAATATGAAACATTGTAATATTTTCTCATGAATCGTTGTGGGATTCATGTTGAAGTAATTACCTTTTAATTGATAACTAAAAACGATGAGTAAAGTGATGTAAAAATATACACATTTTTTAATATTGGAAAAAGGACTGATGTATATATCATCTTCTTTGTATAATTGTTACCGAAAAGGAGCTAAGAAACTACACCAAGGAGAGTATGTATGGATGTACTTACTGAGGAATGATTCTATGTTTCATTAGGACTGTGTGGTGTGTGTTTATTGCATGTGGTTGATCATGCATTGTATGTTGTGTCCAATTAATATAACGGCTGATGAGATAGCCATCAACAAGCTGATGTAGTAGCAAGTGGAAGAAAGGCTAGTTAGTGGATCCAGGGGGTTCAGAGTGACCCAGGGGTGTCCGAAGTCCTAATATATAACTAATGCTGGGACCGGTAGGATTCCAGCAAAAACAGGTAAGACTTTAAGTGTGAGGCAAAGGACATGAACGGGTTTGGATACCTAAGAACGAGAGGTCTGAAAAAAGATGATCATAAAACACCAAACTAAATGGTTACTACGATACATATTCATACAACCCTTGCATTTGCATTCTTTATGACCTGTTATTAGTTTGATGGTAACTTAGATATGAAAATGGATGACTCACTTGTTTGTCTATGTAAATATGATGACGTCATATTTGCATAGTTACTGATGCAGATCTGGAGAATGAAGGCATGGACCCATATGCCAGTTTTGATGGTTTTTGAAACGATCGACGAACTATTATGTGCTAGCTTAGAAATTGCTAGTTGTGCTTATATGTGTTTTGTTTTATGGCATGTAAATATTTATAACGATGTCATGTTTGGCATGTTTTATGTTATATGCTTATGTGCCGTCTGTGGCACTAATTTTGATGCACCTAGTGTGCATATGGCATGTAAAGATAAACCTAAGTAACTTTTAATAAATTACCGAGGTATTTCAGTCAGCTCTAATGTGTTATGCTATCAATTCCTAAGACTATAGAAAAAAATACATTCCGCTGCGAGAGTTTATCTCTGATGTAGTAATGTCACGTGGAAACCGGAGGTTTCTGCTTACGAATTTGCAGGCTCGAATTCAGGGCGTTACAACATATGCATGTATTCCCCAAAGGTACGGAAGAAATGGCTGAGTATATAGTCGAGATATTACGTTAAATGTTTCCTTGTAATACTATGAGAAAAATAAAAGTCTTCTAATTTACAGTGTGTGTGTGTGTGTGCTATGTGTAACAAAATATCAAAAGTGCAGAATTTAAATGAGACATATTTTGTTAACGAAGTGAAAGATCAATTAAGAGAAAAACCACTCCGTGGCAGCCAAACCCAGGAAATCCACTATTCAGAAGACAAAGCTAGTACAAAGACAGTAACACTCACTTACCTGATGCAGCGATCCTATCTAGCACTCTGACACGTAACCCAACGTGAACGCCTCCCAACCAAGTCACCTACTTGAAATTGTCTTCAATAGATTCCTTTACCTTAGGGCTCCTCCCTAACATAGACTTCACACACGAAACAGCAACAGCACACCGACAACAGCTTGAGAGCTAGCAGATCTTCACAATATCTCCCTAAACACCCTATCTAAGCTATGGAGAATTCAATACCAAATTATGTAAAAAATACATGCTTAGAGGCCTCTATTTATAGGCTAAGAAGACCAAAATCGAGTCTGTCTCTGATTTCTCTAGCTGGCATCCAGACGGTAGCATAGAGCGTCCAAACGATCAACTGTGCAACCGCCTTTCCATAACGCACTTCACGCGTTTCCATATTAAGACCGTGTCCGGACAGTGTTGCCCTAAAGTTTGAACGGTTACAACTTGACTACACGTAATTGCCTTATCAAGGACCGCGTTCGGAGGGTGTTGCCCTGGAGTCCGGATGGATGCAGATTGTATACACGCAATTTCCTTATCAAGGATCTCGACTTCCAGACGGTGTTGCCTTGTCGTCCGAATGGGTGCAAGTTGTCTTCACACTATGTGTCTGGAAAGGAAAGCTGGAATCTTCCTGAACTCTGAAGAGCGTCCGGAGATGTTGCCATGAAGTTCAGACGGATTCAACCTGAAAATTGTTTAGAAGCTTTTCAACACTGATGGGCGTCCAGACGGAAACAAAGGATTTGACTTTTGCTAAGTTGGAATCTGCATAGAATCTTCCTGGAACTCTGAAATAGCCTTCTTGAAGCTTGAGATAGTCAAACTTGTGATAATAAGGCTCTTTCCATCTTAGAGAAATAAACTCTAATAAACTTAAGATTTTGAATAATACGGCATCCCTATTTAAAACAGCAACATTACATAACCAAAATCCTCCAATTTTGATAGTGTACATGTACCAAATCTTGTTGATCCACTAAAAGCAAGTGACAGAGAGAAAGCTGTACAATAAGCTGGATTTGTGCTACATCGGCTTCTAGCTTTTGAAACATGGTACCACAGACTGAAAAAACTTCAGTCGCTTGATTTTGCAAAGCCTGAAACTGGTTATCCGCGATTGACATCCTCTAATCAACTGGTCTGCAAGATAAATGAGTAGATTCACCACTAAACCTCTAACTGGTGCAGATCTGAAGAAAGGTGATACGGAAGGCTCTGCATGAGCTGGGGGAAAAAGCTCATCTAAATCCTTAGACCCTTGGAATTTGAGCATATGTTTTCAACAACAGTATGTTTTCCAAAGGATCCATTTGTCGGACTTTGTGTTGGGAGCCGCTGGTTGACATATTCCTGAAAAAATTTAAACAGAAATATTTCTAAAAATACCACCACCAAGAAAGTTTAGATCCTGTTAGTTCCAAAAACAATGTGGTATTATGACGGCTGTCAAATAGATGCCAAAACAATTTACACAAGTAAAGCAGCAATCCGTAAGGCACAGATATATCAAGACCAACCCAACACACATACAGAATAGGATTATCATGCACAATATCTCAAGAAAATATTCCAATCAACAAATGTTCCAATATTCTATAAAACACAAAAACTTAAAAGAACAAAGGAAGACATAGAGAATATCATGGAACGAGAAGAGATGTGCAGATATTGCCAAAATCTTGAGACAAATCCGCGAGAGAAACACACAACCTAACAAAAATAAAAAGGAAAAAATGCGGTGCTATGTGAATGGCAAAGAAAGCAAAGGGCTCGCGTCCGGACGTGGTACACACTCGTCCGGACGGCATACTGCCAAATCATATATTGATAGAGCCGCAAGCGTCCAGACTCAAGAATAGGTCCGTATGGACATTTCACACTGGAAGTTGAAAACAGAGGAAAAATTTGCAAAAAAACAATTTTTCCTAAAGTTAGCTTCAGAACACACATGTATAAATAACTGATAAGACAGTCAAATAGTAATTCAAAAATATGCAAAGATATAATTGAGAGTTTAAGTAATCAATGAGCATAAATTTCCTTGGAGTTAGAACTTTTAAATAGCTCACTCAACTCATGCAATGAGTGTGTGTGTGTGTGTGTGTGTGTGTGTGTGAAAGCTTTCTCAATAAGGTATGATTGCTAATATGATTTAAAGCAACTGAATTTTCTAAACAAGAGAGAAAATCAATGTTATATCAGTCAAAAGTCAAACCTTATTTTACTAGAGCCTATCCACCTTCATCTGATACACTCTCCCTAAGATGCAGCACTTTTCTTTTAATTAGTCATTTAGTCACCGTCTATTTCCGTAATGATTTGATCAGTGACTATTTCTATACGGACAAGTATAAGAACAGATTTATAGCACAATAAAAGCGAATCTTTTTATTTATTCATATTTACGAAATTTTAAATGCTCTATATAACTTGGTGCTGCAACCTAAAGAGAATGCCAGAATTTTTAGGTTGTAGGTTCAACTAGCGAGTTGGTCAATTTGACCACCTTTGCAAAAAAAAAAAAAAAAATCTCCCTCATCAGAATTTTCAGAATCTAAAAAACCAAAGAGTAAAAAAAATGTACCTTAGGGGAGCTTTGGATAGTGCATAATTTTTCCATCACATGAAAAAAGCAACTATCTAGCATTAAAATGCAACAGGAAAACTTAGTAGATATCAGACATAAACTCTCATTCATATATAAGCATATTCAATCAATGCACAATGAACTGAGATATCAGACAAAAATACATGCAATATCTGAAAAATTATCAAAAGAGAATAAAAATTCTACATCTTCTCCACTAATATTTTTTTTAATATATAAAAAAAAACCAACAAAGACATGCTATGAGGAAAAGAAACAATATCTAGTCTTAGCTTGTTAGGTAAAATCAAACCTGTCGTCAGGGAGAGAGGTTTAGAAATACCAAGACAGAAAAGCAGCCGCCCGATGTGCTTTATCTGTCATCCCCAAAAAAAATATTTGCAGAAGTTTCTCAAGGCAACAAGAGAAAAAATGGGGATAGAAAAAATGGTTCCTCAAATAGAGTGCAATGTATGAATAAGATATGACATGATAAATAATGCAATGCAAACGCACCTGACATGCACTAGGATTTAGGAACCAAACTCCTAGGTATGGTGAGACTACACCTCTACTAGGTGAGTCCACTCCCCTTAAGGGTTAAATGGTCTCATCCTTCCTTACCCATACCTTATATACCTGAGAGATAGGGTTGTAAGCCATGTCGAATTTGTCCAAACTGACAAGGACATTCTTCATCATGTAGACAAGCCCTTCATAGATCTGAATTTCCTTGGGCTTGTGAGGCTTCCCTTTGAAGTATTTGGCCTAGGTGTAGCCATTCTTGCCTCTGTGACAGCATGAAGGAGAACCCCTTTAAGGGTATTGTTGCTTTTGCCGAGAAGCATGATTGAGGCTTAGAAGGTTTAGAGCTAGACTTAACTATCTTTGGCTCATGCTTATTGATCCGAGGCTTCTGATGCCGGATCTGATGACAGTGTGACCTGATGTGTCCTATGACACCACAGTGATGGCAGGTAGGCTGTCTTTGTTTGCTGAAATGCTTCTTGATAGGCTCTGCAATTTTAAGGTTAGCATTCTTACACGAAACAAAGTTCATACCTTCTTGAGATAAATGTCTCCTATGGGAGGGACATATTTATCAGAAGAAGCTTTCTCAATATTTTCCTTTTTAGGATCAACCTACTTATATTCCAAGGCCTGTGGGATTTCAACAAATAACAATTTGGTCTAATATAACCAATCTTCCCACAATTATGACAAGTAGAAACAAACTTACCTTGTGTTCCTGATTCCTTGGACTTAGGCTTCTCACTGTCAATTAAGCAAGAATTTCCAGAATTATCTAAACAAGCCGTATCTACTATCACAGGCTTAATAACAATAGAATCTAATTCAAAATCAGAAGCATGTGAAGTAGAAACACTCAAATCATCAATAATCAAGTCAGGCTTGTTAGAAATATCTGTATGAATACTAAGAATGCTTTTTAAATTATCATTAGAGAATTTTTCTAAAAGATCTTCAGATTCTTTTAATTTATTCTCAAGTGTATCAATTGTGTTAAATAGCATGGTATTCTCAGATTTCAAAGAGTCAATCAAAGCATGTGATTCAGACAGTTTAATGATTAAAGACTCTTTTTCTTGCTTTAACCTTTTAGAGCTCTTTATTGAAATTTTTAGAAATTTTACTAAATTTAAGAAAATCCTCAAGAAGCTCATTATCAGAATTCTCTTGAGATAACATAGAAGAATTCATGATAAAAGAAGTCAACAAAAAATATGGATCACACTCAGGAAATTAATCCAAACACACTCGTACCGGCTCTAATACCAATTGAAAAATAAAAGACTTCTAATTTACGATGTGTGTGTGTGCTATGTATAACAAAATATCAAAAGTGCGGAATTTAAATGAGACAGATATTTTGTTAATGAAGTGGAAACTCAATTAAGAGAAAACCACTCCGGGGCAGCCAAACCCAGGAAATCCATTATTCAGAAGACAAAGATAGTACAAAGACAGTAACACTCACATACCCGATGCAGCGATTGTATCTTGCACTCTGACATGTAACCGAACGGGAACACCTTCCAACCAAGTCACCTGCTTGAAGGGGTCTTCAATGGAACCATTACCTTAGAGCTCCTCCATAAGATAGATTTTACACGAAATAGCAACAGCACATCAGCTACAGCTTGAGAGCTAGCAGATCTTCACAATATAATAGTGATTTTGTCAACAGAATGATGCCATCAAAACTAACACTATGTTTGGGAGTATACGTATATTGGAATTCTCCAAAGGTCCGGATGACTCATATGCGCATAAGGCCAAACTTTGGGAGTGTGCGTATATTGGAATTCCACAAAGGCCCGAATGACTCGTATGCACATAAGGCCGAAACATAGTGTCAACAATTTCTTAGTTATTCTTGTATGCCTGTATTTCCCCAGAGGTACAGAAAGCTTGTATATGGGAATATCTGAGTCACAAGATATATATATACACACACATTCATTGATTTGTGAACCAAATACCATGGTTTACATTATCAACTAAGAAATCTTTAATAAATCTATATATCCACAATTAGCCATTATTGTAAACATAAGGTAAAAATGTGTAAAGATTGGTGATGCGAACCTCAACCAACACACTTTGAGACCCAACAAACAATATTGGAATATTTGCCATAAGAAAGCTAAAATTCCGATTTTCAATAGAATACCCCGACCCAACGTTTATAAATGAAATGCGAAACGAATGTATAAAGTGAAAAACCCTAACCCAATGATTATAATTGAATCATGAACCGAAGGTAATGTGAACCCCGTCAAGAATAACGACACCCAACAATGAAACGGAACCCAAGATCGTTCTATGGACAGATTCGAATAGAAGACCTCAACCCATTGCTTATGACAAACAAGAACCTCGGTATAAGGAAGACGCCACAAACGGTGGTGGAAACTCCGTTTGATAAGTCGAGATGAACGCCACGGGAAATCCCGATAAGTTCGCGTAGTTCTTCAAAGAACCAAAGAGAATAAACCTCACAAGTTTTATGAATAATCAATGTCGGCCTTTTCCATTGCTTATGCGCCTATTTAAAGGGCTGAACATTACAAGAGAAAAAAAGACCCTAGCATAGAAAACCTAATTAAAGCCGAAAATGGGTAAGGAAAGAAATCCTTGCCTTCCTAAAACACACAAGACATATAAGGCAATAAAGGATGGACGCCCACCCTCCTAATCAAAGCTAAAATAAATCCCTACTTGCCTAAAAAATGACACGCTAAAATAGGAAAGAAGAGCTGGACGCCTAAAGTCATATAGAAGGAAAAAAAAAAAAACATAAAAGGAAAGAAAGTGGCGCCTAGAATAGCCATGCAATCCGATCCTTCTAGAATAGACCCAAAATATTTCTTGCAAATTCTTAGCCTTGACCGGATCCTTCTAGAACTTGAATCAAGGTGACGATTCTTTGTTGCCCACGTGGATCATGCTCAATGGGCCTCCACGAATTTGCTTGAGCCCATAACTCTTGGATGAGTCCGTTGAGTACATCCTTGAACTTCTTTGCTCGTGCTCTTGTAACCGGCCCAATTGGTACTTGAACGAGATCCTTTGAAGCGGTGCCTTGATCTCCATCAGAAGGTATAAAATTTGAATGCCACAACGAAGAATCCTTGATAAGTTCACAAGTTCTCTGAAGAACCAATAAAGGAAACAAACCTCACGTTTTCTTTTATTTTCATTCAAGGATACTTTATTACAATGAGTACATGCTATTTATATCATTTTCAGCCCTACACGCCCACTATAAGTGATGAGTACCATGGTGGAATGAGTCTTAAAGATCCCTTGCAAGTTCCAGATGGGCCAATCACAAGGTTAAGAGCTAAGAAGATCAAGGAAGCAATGCAAGGATTGGTGCAATCCACTTGGATCGAGTTTGCAAATTTATCGAGCAAGACCCCGGCATTCAAGATGGGCTTGAAAGAAGAAGAACCAGCTTGAAAAATAAAGTGACTTCTAATTTAACGTTTGTGTGCAACGTGTGAAAAAATATCAAAATGCAGAATATAAATGAGACAGATATTTTGTTAACGAAGTGGAAACTCAATTAAGAGAAAAACTACTCAAGGGCAGCCAAACCCAGGATTTCCACTATTCAGAAGACAAAGTTAGTTACAACGCAGTAGCACTCACATACCCCTGATGCAGTGGTCGTACATTGAACTCTGACGTATAACCCAAAGCAAACGCCTCCCAACCAAGTCACCTACTTGAAGGGGTCTTCAATGGAATCCTTTACATTAAGGCTCCTCCCAAAGATAGACTTCAACACGAGTACAACAACAACACTATGGCAACGACTTGAGAGCAAACTGATCAGCACAATAACTCCTAAATTATACTCTCTAAGCTCCAAGGAATTCAATACCGAATTCTTACAAATAACATGCCTAGAGGTCTCTATTTATAGGCTACAGAAGACCTAAATCAAGTCTAATACGATTTTCTCTAGGTGGCACCTGAACGGTAGTTAAGAGCGTCCGGACGGCCAACTGTGCAACCAGCTTTCCAAAATTGTTGATATTTCCTGAATAAGGCTGCGTCCGGACAGTGTTGCCCTAATGTCCGTACGGTTGCACTTCAAATGCACGCAATTTCCATAATAAGGACTGATGTCTGGATGGTGTTGCCCTGATGTAACACCCTGTATTTTAATATATTAAATAAAATATCTTAAAATTGGATTTTTGGTCTAATAAACTAAATATGAATATTTATTCATAAATATTCATCAAGATATGTTTAAAGAGATCTAATACTTAGTAATAATATATTTAGAGTTTAAAACGGACCTTAAATTTTGGAATAACAAAAATAGGATCAAACGAACTCCGTTTTTGTCAATTCAAAAGCCAGAACCCTCATCTTGGAGTCCTCTATCTTCCAATAAAGTTTCATAGAAATTAGATTTTTGTAGGTTTGCCAAACTGTCCTTGAACCAACTGCCCCTAGATTGGACAGCATGCATGCGTGGCAGCCCAAGATTCTGCCACCTCACCGCCACGTCACCCTATTGATTTTATGATACTTTCTTGAGTTGACAAGGGTCTATTCTTGTCTTGTATGGCAGTTTAATAGTTACTATAAGGTTAAGTGGATATTTAAGGATAAAATTACCTAACTATAGGATAAGGTTAATAAGATAACAGATATATTATGAAATGTAATTATGATTGTGTTGACTCACTAACTTGCCCTTCAAGTTGGTCTTCTAGCCATTAGATCAGATCAACATGGATTGATCTGGACCATTTATTTCTCTATATAAGGATGGCTCCTCTCACAAATCGCATCTTCTTCTTCTCTTGGAGAAATTCTATCAAATCTCTCTCTTGGTTCTCTCTTTCTCTCTTAGTGTTCTTCTTCTATTCTTGCAACAAAAATTAGAGCATGGAAGCTCTGATCTTCCCTCAAATTAGCATCATCCTTCTCCCTTTCTTTGTTGTGCATGATTGGAATCAAAAAGGAAAGAAATCAAGGAAGAAGGATTGCATCTTCTTCTCCCTTGGACGACAACTTTTGGTAAGTCTCTACCTTCTATTCTCTTGATTTCTCTAATTCTTTCATGCCTCTTTGCATCACTTCATCCGTGAATGCGCATGAAGAGCTCTTGCTCTTTCCCTTTTAGTTTTGGTTCAAAAGAAGAACTCTCTTTTCTTCTTCACGAACATATATAGATATCTCTAACCCTCTCTCTCCACCTCTTGGATTGGTACAAGAAAAGAATCAAGGATTCTCTTCAACACACTCTTTGGCCAGATCTCATCTCTCTTGAGTTTGCCAGTGGTAAGTTTCTAAAGCCTTTAAGTTAGTTTTTATGTCATAAGTGGTAGAATGAGATAAGAAAAGGAAAGAACGCTTTGTAAGATAAGAGGTAGAACGGATTAAGAAACGAAAAGAATAACATGTTTTATGATTATGTATGTTACAAAATATCCCAGAAGATATTTTGAGATATTTTACAAAATATCCCAGTAGATATTTTGAGATATTTTACAAAATATCCTAAAAAGATATTTTAGATAAGATTCTTATCCTTTAATGTTATAAGTTATGTTTTAAAATAAGGTTTTCAAAGTAGAGGTTAATCCCCTGTTGTTGGTTGAAAGTTTGAAGTCTAATTGACCAAATATTGGTGTGGTGTGAAAAGTTGGTTGATTTAGGTTTTAAATATAAACTCTGTTGTTGTGAATAGTTGGGTATCTTAGAATTGTGGTAGTTGGCCGAATGGACTGTGATGTGGGGATATTGTGGATTTGCTGATTTAGGGTTGTGTAGTGTTAACTATGTGTTGATTATGTGATGTTAAAATTGGTATTTTCAAAAGGGTATTATGTGAAATATATGGCATTATGATTGAAGGATTTTATATGCCGTTACTATATCGAAACAATAATAGGATTAGAAAAAAGAAATCATAAATGATTATAGGGTTCAAATCTATGTTTAGTGAATTGTATTGATTCACTATTTTCTTGTATTATATATGTATATTGCAGTGATTATCTCTGTAGATCAATCTTTGTAGCAGGAAAGAACTGTGAGTATTTCTTACTCACTGAGGAAGATACGTGTGGTTTAGTCTTTAGCAATGTAGTATGTAGTGATCTCTATTTTATTTGATTATATGCTAATTGACGTCTGGCGTTGAATATGTGTAACATGTTTTGGTTGAGATTATGGATATGATGCTGCTTGCATGATTATATTGTGGTGTGATATAAGTCTTGATAAAAAGACTGGAGGTTTAGGTACCAAGGCGTCAGTGAATTGAGGAGACCCACAGATAAACGAAAGTTTAGGTACCAAGGCATCAATACACTGATAAGACCGACGGATGAACCAAAGGTTGAAAGAATAATAGAGAAAAGCAATGATAGAAGAATGAGGTATGTGGTTGACTAATGGCATGTTAAATTAGCGGAGAAGATAGCGCTAATAATGTGTTAAGAAGAGATGTGGCTATAAGTAGTAAAGAGGTAAAGTAGATGAACCAGCATGATAATATGTGGATATGGTTATGTGAATGTGTAGAATGATTATATGTGAATGTGATTATATGTATGTGGATATAACTATAACATTTGGTTGCATTATATATGGTTATATAAATCAGTGTGTCACTATGTGGTTGAGGACCGTTGACTCACTTAGCCACAATATGGGATTGTGGTGTTAACCACAATCACATGCGAGTTTTGCAGGAACGAAGGCAGGAGCTGCTAGGTTATTGATGAGACCTTTAGTTTGTAGATGTTATATACAATGGTTATGTAATGTTTGTGCTACATGTGGTACGTATGTTGTTAATTGGATGTATTTTATTATATCAGAACAAACGATTATTATTTTATAGATTGATGTTATTCAGTCAGCTTTGATGTATTATTGTAAAAGAAAAAAAAATGTATTCCGCTGTCAATTTATACTCTGATGACACTATTGATGATGTCATAACGATACGTGAAAATCGAAATTTTCACTTACGCCTATTTGTAGAAGTGCGGGTCACTACACCTGACGGTCGGACGATTACAAATCTACTCCACGTCTGGCCTTATCAAGGATAGCATCTGGACGGTGTAGACTTGTCATCAGGACGGTTGCAGCTGTCTTGCCATATCTGTGTTTGCTAAGGAAATCCTTTTACTTGTTGAACACTGAATGGCGTTCGGACGTGTTGCTGAGACGTCCGAACGGATGCAACCTTGAATAGTTCGAAGTTCTGGACACTGATGGGAGTCCGAACGGATAAACTCTGACGACCCTTTTTTTTTTACATATGTATATACAAATCATTTGCTTATTCATTATTCTTTTAAAATATAAACGGATCTTCACAGTGGCACGAGGATATGTCGCAAAGCCAACAAATGATACATACCCCATAATATGTACCTAGTAAATCAGAGTATAACATCTATCTACTATGCAGCGGAAAACATAAACCTAATAGTGGAAATCACATCTTAAATATCTATCATAAATTAATAACAACAAGAGCCATTTAACATTTATTTCTTTAAGTCCTTCCTCAATATAAATACATAACAGAAATGGCTCAACAATACAAGTGTCACAGGCGACACGAGACATAAATCCAAACCTATAAAATAGTTGATACCTGTGGTCAGACAATTACAACCGTCACGGCGAGCTTCAATCATAATATCCCAAGTACACTTCTACAATGTCATCAACTACGACCGGAGTACCTGTAGCCAAAGGAACATAATCTATACGGTTATGGGGTTTTGCCACATCTGTAAAGGTGAAAGAGTGAGTTCACCGTCTCAGTACATAATACCGAGACCCCAGTGATATTGAACTAACTGATTTTTCGCAATGAGCAAACTTTTCATTTTTAGTCTCACGTACAATATAACATCTACCAATTTATAAACTTTTGTTTGAAAACCCACATAGCTGATATAGCAAACACCTACTATCAGTAAACATTTAAAACATACTATGTAGTTGGACCCATAAGTAGAAGTTCCAATGGCTTAGAAGCAACTACATACACACCCTTCTACAATAATACTTTTATGTTGGTAGCTCAAATACACAAAGATCTAACGTTACCAACTGTAATATCACCGTACCTCAAGGCATTACAACTTCATGTCTATGGCACATAATTGTCCATGTGGTTACTAGAGTAAAACTCTGATATCCAAGCACTTCTTATTGATGTACCAACGACAATCCATCTACCTACTCCCAAAACACACTAATTGTAACGCCCCGAATTTGAGCCTACAAATTCGTAAGCAGAAACCTCCGGCTTCCACGTGACATTACTACATCAGAGATAAACTCTCGCAGCGGAATATATTTTTTTCTTCTAAAGCCTTAGGAATTGATAGCATAACACATTTAGAGCTGACTGAAATACCTCGGTACATTTATTGAAAGTTACTTATGTTTATCTTTACATCCTATATGCACACTAGGTGCATCAAAATTAGTGCCACAGGCGGCACATAAGCATATAACATAAAACATGTCTAACATGACATTGTTATAAATATTTACATGCCATAAAACAAAATACATATAAGTGCAACTAGTAATTTCTAAGCTAGCACATGATAATTCGTTGATGGTTTCAAAAACCATCGAAACTGGCATATGGGTCCATGCCTTCATTCTCAAGATCTGCATCAGTAACTATGCAAATATGGCGTTATCATATTTACATAGACAAACAAGTGAGTCATCTATTTTCATATCTACGTTACCATCAATCTAATAACAGTTCATATAGAATGCAAATGTAAGGGTTGTATGAATATGCATCGTAGTAACTATTTAGTTTGTGTTTTAGGATCATCTTACTTCAGACCTCTCGTTCTAAGTTTTCTGAACCCGTTCACGTCCTTTGCCTCACACTTAAAGTCTTACTTGTTTGCACTGGAATCCTACTGGTCCCAGCATTAGTTATATATTAGGCCTTCGGATACCCCTGGGTCACTCTGAACCCCCTGGATCCACTGACTAGCCTTCCTTCCCCTTGCTACTACATCAGCTTGTTGATGGCTATCTCATCAGCCGTTATATTAATTGGACACAACATGCAATGCATGAACAACCACATGCAATAAACACACACCACACAGTCCTAATGAAGCATAGAATCATTCCTCAGTAAGTACATCCATACTTACCCTCTTCCCCGTGTAGTCCTTAGACTTCTTTTCTGTATAAAAAATCCATCCATACAATAATATACAAATCAATTATCTATCAAACAAATCATTGTTTATAGACCCTCACCTCTTTATATTTATTATTATCCATCACTTCATTATATTTGAGACGATCACTTACGATAATCGTAAAACCTTGGTTCATAATTTGATGACGAGGCTATATGACCAATTCCACCAAATATGAACTTGAAAGATTAAAATATATCATAAGGACAATAAGAGTAAATACGATCAACTCATGAAGGTCATAAGATCAGTCATGAGGACAGTGAAATTTAAATACGAAATATAAACACGATCAACTCATGAAAGTCATAAGATCAGTCATGAGGACAATGAAATATAAGTACGAAATATAAATACGATCAACTCATGAAAGTCATAAGATCAGTCATGAGGACAATGAAATATAAGTACGAAATATAAATACGATCAACTCATGAAAGTCATAAGATCAGTCATGAGGACAATGAAATTTAAATACGAAATATAAATACGATCAACTCATGAAAGTCATAAGATCAGTCATGAGGACAATGAAATTTAAATACGCAATATAAGTACGATCAACTCATGAAAGTCATAAGATCAGTCATGAGGACAATTAAATGTAAAAGCAGTTTATATTACCCTTTACTTTAATTCTTTTATCTCTTAAGCTTATTGGGTCTTTTAAACAATTCATAAAAAGTAATGAAATCAAATAGTAAGGAAGAAGTGTCAAGATTTACTTACCAATTTGATTTGGAGAGAAAAATAACTTCAAGAACACCGAAGTGGTTGTGTGGTAGAAGGAGAGAAAAAGGGAGAGAAAACCAAAGCACAAAGCTTTCAAGGAAGTTGTCTAGGATTTGTGTGGAAAACAAGGAGCCTTGCATGCTTATTTATAGGAGGAAGGTAGGGGTATTTAGGTCCAAAATGTAATAAAAGAATTAGCTTATTGGATAATGTCTTGTAAATTTGGAATTTAGAATTTTCGTCCAACTAGAGGGCAGCCTACTCCGAGATTTATTTCGATGGTCAAACCTACTCCGATTGACGTGAAATTTTGAGGGTAGATAGAGGACTTTATGAAAAACATTTTCTCTTTTTGGTTTGTCTCATTTTGAGTTCGTTTTGACATAGTTTCAGTCAAGTCAAAGTTTCTGTCTATAAAGCCAAAATATCTTTTATCCACTTTTTGCGTTCACACTTGCTTTATTGATTTTTCCACCTTTTCATGATTACTTGAGATATGCTATCCTTTCATCATTACTCTTGTTTTTTATACATAAATGTTTCTAGAAGCATGGAGATATTATTCTTGACAGTTTTTCGTTTAATATCAACAGTTGGGTTATTTAGGCTCGGGTCAAAAAGTCAACTAGTGGACTTTTTTACTAACTTTTGGTACATGGTAGATCTTTCTTTTGTAAGCACAACAGTTTTTGAATTATCTAAATCTGAGTTCGTTTGACCTATTTTCGGTTCAATCAAAGTTTAAAGCTTAAATGTAACTTTTAAGTTTTTAAGCTTTTTTTAGGTTTTGATCTTTTAATTTTTCGAAACAACTTTAGGTTTGCTTGTAAAAACATGTGGATATTGTTTCCTCAACAATATCAATGATTTCTTAAGAGCTTGAATTTACTGGGCATTACACTAATATCCCAATCGACAGCACCACATCCAAGTACACCAAGCTTAAAACAAGTCATTTCTCTCTTTGGTACGAGCATACTATCATTCCCGAATATGGTTAACACTGAATCTTAGGGCATTACAACTTCATGTCTATGACATTACATCTATCTACTCCCAGGACACTGTATTACTCATACCCGAACAATAAAGATACCCTTGAACATCCAAGCTCAATGTTCTTAAATCATGCAACTAGACGATAGCAGTATACATAAGCTCTTCATCATTACAACTCTTAATAAAAACTTCAATATTCTATATCATGAAAACATCACACAATTTAAAAAATGATATGCATGCTCATGATAGTCTTTTTATTCATTGTGAGGCTTAATCTCTCTTTCATTATTATGAGGCTTACCCTCTCTTTCGTTATTACGCTCATGCTTTATGCTTTGCAATTCAAACTCTATAATCATATTCCTTGCAAATCATGCTTTTTTCAAATACGATAAACCAATCAACATGCAATTTTATCATTCTACTTTGCATAATTTAAATCACAACCGCAACACACATTCAAACACTTTAAATCAATTCAACACACTTCATTCATGCATCATTTCTTAACATCATTGATATTATTTGAACATAATCAAAACTACTCAAATCAACCAAAACAGATATTTTCAACATACAGTTGGTTCGGATTTATAAAACATATATATATTTTGCAAATCTATAATATACAAAAGTAGTAGGTTCTCAGTGAGTGAAATATCACCTTGGCTGCATAGGACTCATGACTCCAACATTTCCCCCGTGTTCAAGTTACTTGAACTCTACATTGGAGAACAAGTCGACTTCTCCAATCATGACTCAAGCCTACAAACATTGGTATCATTAGACCACACTATTCAATCTCATACTCTATGACACCCTAACTACCCACGTGCTCACCCCTCGCATTATTTGCTTCTAAAACTAGCTAGGTACTTTAAGCTATTATTAGGTTAATGTTTAGGCCTTGGTTCATATTTTATTCATCTAATTATCTTTAAGACACATTTACTATTTTCTTTGTCTACTTACTATTATTAAGTCACATTATCATTGTTAATTCATTAATGACTTGTTACTTATTTACTAAGTTAACAATATATATATTGAACTCATATACATGCGTGTGTATATATATATATACCACTCTTAAACCTAACCAATGGTACATTTAAGTACTTTGCGTACATGGATAGGTTGATTAGTTACTAAATTACCTCATATTGGATTCAAAGTACAGTTATGTACTTCAACATCCTTACTAATTTATATTTGTTATCTTAGGGTTACATAGATAATTTACCATTTTAAAACATTCTCATCTTAACCTTTATTTTTAATACTTAATCCTTATTAATTACTAATCATCAAGTAGTTTAGGTTATAGAACCTAATTGGATTAAACTATTAATCCCTTGACATCTCCATCTTCAACAATCTTTAATCCTTATACAACAACTCAAACTAAAACACCAATCCATTATTTTTCCTTCTAACTCCACATCATAATTCACTCCAAAACGAATTCAGGCCACCGACCATAAGCATCAACACCCATCGGAGGGTTTTACTCCACAAAACCACTCCAAATCAACTATGAACATTAACCTCAATCCCTATCAAATAATCATTAACCATCTATCATTAGAATACCAATCCAAATCAGATTTGAATTCCATTAAAACACTCATCAAAATCAGCCCATCAAAATTACTCCAAATCAGAATTTTCACCAACCAATATCCACAACCAAGATGCACTCATACAACCAACCAAACACCCAAAATGATTCCACAAGAGGAAAAAGGATTACAATACCCATTCAAATCTTCTACTAAAAATCTAGGCATCCAAAACCCATCATTAAGTTCAAGCTTCAAACTCAATCAACAACGACCTAGAATTCATACTAAAAATCAATCCAAAACCTCAATACTCATTCAGTCATCAATAGGGAAAATCAAAACATCCAACCGCTTTCATCTCCAAATAAACTCCCAAATCTCTAGTAATCAATAAATCCAATAAAACAATTTAAAATTTAAAAAGACTTCTAATATAAACAGGTTTGTGTGCAAAAATGTGTGCACAAAATATCGAAATGCGGAATTAAAGGAGACATATATTTTGTTAATGAAGTGGAAACTCAGTTAAGAGAAAAACCACTGTGGGGCAGCCAAACCCAGGATATCCACTATTCAGGAGACAAGACTAGTTACAAAGCAGTAGCACTCACATAAGCTTATGCAGGGCATCTGGACATCTGAATTTTGAATGCGCTACTTGCCTTATGGATGAGCGTGTCCAGACGGGGAATCCACATTGTCCGGACGGTTGCAGCGATCTTCCCATATCTTTTTGGAAAGAAATCCCATAGCTAATCGAACACGGAGTGGCTTCCGAACGTGTTACTGAAACCTCCGAACAGATGCAAGTTGGAGCAGTTCAAAGCTTCTCAGCATAGAGGAAGGTCCGGACGGAAAGTTCTTCTCGCCCGGACAGATGATGCTTTGGACAGTTGGGCGTCCAGGCAGTATATCACGTCGTCCGGACAGCTATAAGGGATCCGATTTCTCTGACTTGTAGACTGTGCAGGATCTTCTAGAAGACCTCAGAATAGCTAAATCCCTGATAAAAAAGCATCATTAAATAGAAGTGATTTTGTCCAACAGAATGCAGCCAATTACAAACTAACACAATTCAAGAATCAACTATAATTTAACCTCTTGATTTATAAACAACAACCAACAATTAGTCTACATCAATCCATTCACTTAACAGAAAATCAACACAACCCAAATCCATCAAAATGGATCAATGAAGCAAGTAAAACAAAAACCCATGGAATTTCACAATCGGCTAACACCCAACCAAAATACCAATCCATCATCAGTAGATCTTCCCACAACAAACACTTCATTTCAGAAAATTGAACATTAAGCTAATATACTACCAAGAACTGAAACCCATTAAAATAGATCATTTAGCCATTCGCCGAAAACTACCAAAATTTGATCACAAATTAGCTTAATGTTTAGCACAACCTATGGCTAGTTGTCAGGCGCAGTGACCTGATTCTGAAGAAGGCCCAGTTCGTTTATGCCATCCACCTCCGCTTGCCTATCTGCCTATGCAAGCATATTCTGGGCGTTATCTTGGAGGCCCGTAATAAGGGTAATACCGGTCTCCCCTTTGGCTGCCTACTCACTCAGATCATTCTTCAGTCAGGAATCAACATTACTGGTGAACCTAAGATGAAGATTCAGTAGCCTATCAACAAGCAGACTTTAATGAAGTCTAATGCGCAGCTGCGGAGAGATGACTCCGATGATATGCAAGGCAAGGAAAGATCAAACCTGATGATGCCAATACAGAAAAACAGTCGCTCGACCTGCTTTTTCTGTCTTCCCCAAAGAGTACCTGCAAAATTCTCTCAAGAGAAATAGGGGGCAAAAACACAACTAGTTCCTAGATTGCATACAAGATATAGCAAGTGAAATGAGCAATCAAACCTGATGCCGTAGCATTAGGAACTAAATCCTAGGCATGAACACCTAATCCTGCTAGGTACGTCTGTTCCCCCTCATGGGGTGACTGTCCATCTTAACCCAAGCCTGCCTTCCTGAGGGTGGTTGCTGGCAGGACATCATCCATTCCATCTTGCTCTGCATCCAAATAGGTGGCTCACTGTGATATTGATCTTCTTTCACCTTCTGAGGCCTTCTAAATTGCTTGGATTTGTTCTTGGAGTTGCCACTGTAATTGGCTGGTACAAATCGCTGATGAGGCCTGTGTTGCTGAGATGTTTGGTATCGTGGTGCATGAGACCAAGGAGCTTGATATCTTGGTGCCTGATGATTGGGAGCCTGATATCATGGAGTCTAAAACTGGGCCGCAGGTATAGTGCCATCATTAGCCTGTCGGGGCACTTCTTTCTTGGCGTTGGCTTTTTGTACTTTCAGGAGGGAGCACTGAGGATGAACATGCCCACTTAGGCCGCAGTGATGGCATATGAGAGATCTTCTGATGGAATGAGGCTTCTAATTGCCTGGAACATCATCATTGATCTTGTCATTCCCTTTATCTTCAGCAGTGGGAGGAGGCTCTGGGACTGCAGGTTTCACAAATACAGTCTTTGAAGTAGAGGGAGCTACATACCCGAGACCGGTCTTGTCAGTTGGGCTATTTTGGATAGACAGCATACGAGTCAGCTTCTCATCAGTGACTCTTTCTAACTGGAGCTGTGTCTCTAGTTGCTTTTCCTCGAGCTCTTGAATTCTATGCAGCAATGTACTCTTCTCAGTTTGCAGGCTGTTCAGATCATGAAGATGTTGCTTACGACCTTCCATCAGCTTCTCATACTCTATGTAGAGAGTCATGTAAGCCTCCTTTAGCTCTTCCCCATTATCACTATGCTCTGAATAATAGGATTCTTCTTCCTCAGCGTGTGGGGCTACAAAGGCCAAAAACTTCTCAGACTCTTGAGCTTCTTCTTCTGACTCATCACTGAGAGTCATATTGTATGCCTTCCCCTTGCCCTTCTTAAAATTCCCGCAATCGGCTCGGATATGCCCAAAACCTGAGCATTCAAAACATCTCGGACCTCTGGAATCCTTCTTTTCTTCTTCCTCAGGTTCAGCTTCTCTAGGAGCTTTCTTCACTTTTTCAGAAAACTTCTTTTTGAATCGGTCGTCTCTCTTAAGTCTTCTGAAATTCTTGGCTAACATAGCCACAGCTTTTTCTTCCTCCTCAGAGTCATCTTCAGATGAGGCTTCTACCTTCTTTTCGGAAGCCTTTAGGGCAATGGTCTACAGCTTCTTGACCAGGGGCAGAGACAACTCATATGTTTGAAGAGATCCCACCAACTCTTCAATCTTCATCTCTTCTAGATCTTTGCTTTCTTCAATGGTGGTTACCTTGATCCTGAAACGCTCAAGCAAAGATCTTAGAATTTTTTGGACGAGTTTTACATCCGAGATAGGCTTCCCAAGACTCACCATGGAGTTTCTCAGGTCACTCATCTTGTAGTAAAACTCTCCAAATGTCTCATCTTAATCTCTTCAAATTTTGAAATCAACATTTGAAGTTTGGCAGATTTTATAAGTTTGGTGCCTTCATATGTTGTTTCCAAAATTTGCCATGCTTCTTTGACTGATTCGCAATTTGAAATTTTTGCAAATTCAGATGGTGAAAGTGCTTGGCACAGAGCATGGAGGGCTTTATCATTTGAAAGACGTGCGTTTTTCTGAGGGACTAGTTCGAGTGTTGCATCCTCTGGTTTAGTCCAACCAGTTTCAACAATACTCCAACACTCAATAGATTTTAGAAAGAAACGCATACGTGCCTTCCAATAGCCAGAGTTCGTACCATGAAAGGCAGGAACAGAATTAAAAGTTTGAGACATTATAATAAATAGAAGTCAAAAATAAAAAACACTCAAGAAATTAATCTTCTCAGAGTGTACCAAGCTCTGATACCAATTGAAAAATGGAATTGACTTCTAAAATAAACAGCAAGTGTGTGCACAAAGTGTTAACAAAAATAAACAATGCGGAAAATAAACAACACAAGAATTTTTGTTAACGAAGTGGAAACTTAAGATGAGAAAAACCACTAGCCAAACCCAGGATATCCATTATTCAGAAGACAAGGCTAGATACAAGATAGTAACACTCACATACCCCTGATGCAGTGGTCGTACCTTGCTCTCTAACGTGTAACCCAACACGAACGCCTCCCAACCAGGTCTCCTACTTGAAGGGGTCTTCAATGGAATCCTTTATCTTAGGGCCGACTCCTAAGATAGACTTTAGTTATAGCGCAGCAACAACACACTTGCAATGGCTTGAGAGAGAACAAATCAGCTCCAATAACCTCACAAAATAACTCTCTAAGCTCTGATGGAATTCAATACCGAATTCTTGCAGTTCTCAATGCCTAGGGGCCTCTATTTATAGGCTGAGGGTTCAAATGGGCGATTGTTGTGATAAGTACAGATGGCTCAGGTCCACCGTCCAGACGGACAACTGTGCGACAGAATTTCTAAGATTTTCTCTGAAAATCTTTCCTGTTTGAGAGCCGCGTCTGGACGGTGTGGCTATGTCTTCCAGACGGTCGCACGTCCGCTGCAAGTAATTTCCATATAAGGCTTCGCGCGTCCGGACCGAGGAGGATGGTCGTCCGAACGGTTGATCTTCAACACGCATTTCCCTATCTGTTTAGCGCTCGTCCGGACAATCATAGGTAGGCGTCCGGACGGTTGAAGTTGAATACGCAATTTCCATATCTGTTGAACGCGCGTCCGGACCAAGCTGACTAACGTCCAGACGGTTTTATTTGAATTTCGATTCTTGCCTTATGTATGAGCGCGTCCGGACGGGAATCCACATCGTCCGAACAGTTGCATCAATCTTCCCTTATTTGAACTTGGAAAGAAAATCTGAATCTGATCGATCACTGGATGTCGTCCGGACGGGCAGCTGAGACGTCCGAACGGATGCAAGCTGGAACAGAAGCTTCACAATATAGTGGAGGGTCCGGACGGAAATCCACGTCGTCCGGTCGAATGATGCTTGGTCTGTCGAGTGTCCGGACGGTATGGCACATCGTCCATACACTAATTTTGTCCAAACAGAATGTAGCCAATTACAACCTAACATATTACTTATTTTAAACACATTTTATTTCCATAATTTTAGTATTTTATGTTGGCTATATTCTGGATGACAAAAATACTTTATGTAATGGATACAAATTAACAAGATGGTCGATTTTCAATTCAGAATCTTCATGTATTCAGACAATGTTCAAATCAAAGAAAGTAACTGATCACAAGCTTCTAGAAGATGTCCATGAAGAGTCCTTGCAAAATCCAAGACAAAACAGCCGGTTCCTGTGCAACCGTCTTGACGAGCCTTTGAAGGCGTCCGGACACCCCGCAGTGTCTTACAGATAACGATGAAGATGTCCGGACGTTATAGCAACACCACCCGGACGCTAGGTCAATCAACACGGAGTTGGATTTCAGAAGTTGACAGTGTTTGGAAAGTCTCTGCAAGCCGTCCAGACGACGTGGCAATACGTCCAGATGATGTCCAGTATTTCAGAATATTCTAGAGTTTCGTTCGAACGCGGAAAGGATTTTAGAGAAGATCGTTCGGACGCTCGGTCAAGCCGTTTGGACATGAACCTGATAAAGATAGAATTACGCTGTTTCTGAAAGGATATCACAGAAAACCGTCCAGACGTGGCAAACTTCTATCTGGATGCTCGACAGCCAGAGCCAGAAACTAAGCAGTTTTAGGTTTCCTGTAAGCCTATAAATAGAGGGCCCTAGGCTAGTATTTTGTACAGAATTCAATAGTGAATTCCAAAGTTCTTTGAGAGGGTGTTTAGGGAGAATCGAAGATCCGCTAGCTCTCAAGCCGTTGCCGGTGTGTGCTCAACTGTTCGTGTGAAGTCTATCTTAGGTAAAGGAATCCATCAAAAACCCCTTCAGGTCGAAGATCTGGTTGTGAAGCGTTTACGATAGGCTTCGTGTCAGAGTTAAAGGTATGACTACTGCATAAGGGTATGTGAGTACGAGTGTCTTGTAACTAGCTTTGTTTTTGGATAGTAGATTTCTTGGGTTTGGCTGCCCCGAAGTGGTTTCTCTCTCCATAGGGTTTCCACTTTGTCAACAAATATCTTGTCTTTTTAATTCCGCATTTTAAGATATTTTGTTGCACACAAACACACACACTTGGTTGTTAGAAGTCAATATTTAATTTTCAATTGGTATCAGAGCAAGTACACTTGTTTTGGATTTATTTCTTAAGTGTGATCCATGACTTCTTCTAACATAAATCTTCCTGAGTTCTCTGAAGATGACTTTTATGATTTCTCTAAAGATACCCTTTTGATAGGTAAACTCTTTAAGAAATCCAACAGAGAACTCAAGAAGATTAAGCAAGAAAAAGAGTCTTTGATTTTACAGTTATCTAAATCACATGCATTGATTGACTCTGTTGATGCACTAGAGAATAAATTAAAAGAATCAGAGGATTTCTTGGAAAAATTCACTAGTAATAATTTGAAAAGCATGCTTTGTATTCAGATAAATATTTCTAACAAGCCTGATTTAATTGTTAACGATTTAAGTACTTCTACTTCACATGCTTCTGATTTTGAATTAGATTCTATTGATATTAAGCCTGTGATAGAAGATACAACTTGTTTAGATAATTCTTGCTTAACTAATCATGTGATGCCTAACTCCAAAGAATCAAGAATACAAGGTAAGTTTATTCCTAAGTATCATAATTGTGGGAAGATTGGTCATATTAGGCCAAATTGTTATTTGTTGAAATTCCACAGGCCTTGGATTAAGCAGGCTGCTCTGAGGAAAAGTGAAGTTGAAGATTCTTCCTCATCAAAATATGTCCCTCCCAGCATTGATTTCCTGCATGATTTCTTTGGGACGAGACCCCAGAGAGAAGACAAGTCCCACTCCCAAATCAACATCGGTGCTTTTGCTCCTATGCACCAATTTTTAGCAAAAGTTGTAATGACCAACCTTTGGCCTCTAGCTCGTCGGAGTTAGCTTACTCTCAAAAAGGCCACCATTCTCTATGCCATCGTGACGCGGACTCCTTTTTGCCTGTGCAAGTACATATTGCACACTATGCTCAAGGTTTGTGATGAGAAGAACACGAGTTTGTCTTTTGGGTGTTTGATAACTCAAATCTGTCTTCAGGTAGTGACAGATATTTCATACTCTAAGCCCCGCTCACGAATCCCAGATCCCCTTAGCATACAGACTCTCATGAAGTTTAATGCTAAATTGTGGCATGAGGCTCAAGGTGCTGTTCCTCAGCCTCCACCCGATCTCCCCACAGCAGCTGTATCATCATCGCAGGCTGTGCCTCCCACCTTTGACATTGAAGCTGTTTTTGCACAGCTTATGACTTCAATGTCAGCTCTCCAGCGGGAAGTCAATCTTATAGGAGAGCGTGTCGAGCAGAGCCAGATCGACATCAGGGAGTGCCTGAAATATCATCATCCAAAGCCGAATGATGATGATGATTGAGTGTTTTTCTTTATCTATATGTTATGTCTTGTTTCTGGTTTTTCGAACAATTTTACATTTGTGCTGACATTTTGTGTAGCTCTTAAAACACTCATGGTTTTAATTAATACTTTGTTTACCCTCTGTCGTTGTGTGACAAAAAGGGGGGGAGTATTTTTTGTTCATTTTGGTTTTTAGACCGAGACTGTATTTCCAAACCGGTCAAGTGTTTTTTTGTCCCAGAATGGCTAAAGGTGGAGTTTGTTAGTATTTTATGTTGGCTATATTCTGGATGACAAAAACACTTTATGTAATGGTTGCAAATTAACAGGATGGTCGATTTTCAATTCAGAATCTTCATGTGTTTAGATAGTGTTCAAATCAAAGAAAGTAACTGATCACAACCTTCTAGAAGATGTCCATGAAGAGTCTTTGCAAAATCCAAGAGAAAACAGCCGGTTCCTGTGCAACCGTCCGGACGAGCCTTTGAAGGCATCCGGACGCCCCGCAATGTCTTACAGATAACGAAGAAGATGTCCGGACGTCGAAGCAACACCGTCTGGACGCTAGGTCAATCATGGTTCAACACGGAGTTGGATTTCAAAAGTTGACACAGTTTGGAAAGTCTCTACAAGCCGTTCGGACGACGTGGCAACACGTCCGGACGATGTCCAGTATTTCAGAATATTCCAGAGTTCCGTTCGAACGCTGAAAGGATTTTAGCGAAGACCGTCCGGACACTTGGTCAAGCTGTCCAAACGTGAACCTGATAAAGATTGAATTACGTTGTTTCTGAAAGGTTATCGCAGAAAACCGTCTGGACGCTCGACAGCCAGAACTCGAATCTAAGCAGTTTTAGGTTTCCTGTATGCCTATAAATAGAGGGCCCTAGGCTTGTATTTTGTACAGAATTCAACAGTGAATTCCA
The DNA here is from genome assembly GCF_958979055.1 of Alnus glutinosa. Classification (NCBI taxonomy): domain Eukaryota; kingdom Viridiplantae; phylum Streptophyta; class Magnoliopsida; order Fagales; family Betulaceae; genus Alnus; species Alnus glutinosa. Next base: position 15,286,103 of record NC_084893.1, on the reverse strand, counting down.
TAGTACTTTGAGAGGGTGTTTAGGGAGAATCGAAGATCCGCTAGCTCTCAAGCCGTTGCCGGTGTGTGCTCAACAGTTCGTGTGAAGTCTATCTTAGGGGTCAGCCCTAAGGTAAAGAAGCCATAAAAAACCCCTTTTGGTGGAAGATCTGGTTGGGAAGCGTTCACGATAGGCTTCGTGTCAGAGTTAAAGGTATGACTACTGCATAAGAGTATGTGAGTACAAGCGTCTTGTAACTAGCTTTGTTTTTGGATAGTGGATTTCCTGTGTTTGGCTGCCCCGGAGTGGTTTTTCTCTCCATAGGGTTTTCACTTCGTCAACAAATATCTTGTCTTTCTAATTCCGCATTTTAAGATATTTTGTTGCACACGAACACACACACTTGGTTGTTAGAAGTCAATATTTAATTTTCACATAATACTAATATTATCACTTAAAATCTAACTATTGATCCCATCTAATCAATAAATATAATTTATTAATTGCTGAATGTCCTACTTATTTTCTTGGTCTTTACATTAACCACGTCGTCCGGACGGATGTTGCTTGACCGAAGAGCGTCCAGACAGTTGACAGGGACATCCAGATGAATGTAAGGGATCTGACTTCACTGTCTTGAATTCTGCACAGAATCTTCTTTGAAGCACATAATGAATTCTAGATTTTGAATAACAACAGCATCCCTGATTAAAAAGCAACTTTACATAGAAGTGATTTTGTCCAACAGTATGTAGCCAATCACAAACTAACAAACTCCCTCTTTGGCTATTCTTGGAAAACAAAATCACTTGACCAGTTTAAAAATACAATTCCGGTCCAAATCAAAAGAATACTCCCCCTTTTTGTTTCAAAAGAACAAAGGGTAAAACAGAGTGTACAAAAACCACAAAAACAGTTCCAAAGATCAAAAGAAAAGGAAATTGTAAAAAGCCATAAGAAACATCTTGCTGAAAAGAGAGAGGAAGACAACAAGGTTAATCATTTCACAAGTAAATCAGCACACACATGTATCTAAACCTGAGAAATCAGTCGGATAAGAAGTCAAAATTATGCAAACATATAGTCAAAATATGTAATATAGCCTGCTCAACTCATGCAATGCGTGTGTGACTGAAGGCTTTCTCAATAAGGTATGAAGTTCACTGATATGACTTAAAGCAACCAAATCTTCTAAACAAGAGAGAAAATTAATGATAGATCAGTCTAAAGTCAAACCTTATTTTACTAGGGCCTAGTCACCTTCATTTGATACACTCCCCCTAAGATGCAGCACTTTTCTTTTACTTAGTCTTTTAGTGACCACTAACTGTTTCTTTAGGGACAAGTTCAAGAACAGATTTATAGCATAAAAGCAGTGGATCTATTTATTTATCCATATTTAGTAATTTGTTTGGAATGCTTTTTATCACTTGGTGCTGAACCTAAAAATAAACTATGACTTCTAATTAACCGTGTGTGTGAACAGTGTGCAACAAAATATTAAATGTGGAATTTAAAGGAGACAAATATTTTGTTGACAAAGTGAAAACTCAGTTAAGAGAACTTGAAGCAAGGTGACGATTCTTTGTTTCCCACGTGGATCATGCTCAATGGGCCTCCATGAATTTGCTTGAGCCCATAACTCTTGGATGAGTCTGTTGAGTACATCCTTGAACTTCTTTGCTCGTGCTCTCGTAACCGGCCCAATTGGTACTTGAACGAGATCCTTTGAAGCGGTGCCTTGATCTCCATCATTCCCCCCTCTTGAAAAGGTTTTGCCCTCAAATCATCACCTACATCAAAAGGACTCAAATCAGTAACATTAAAAGTGGCACTTACATTGTACTCACCAGGTAAATCTAGCCTGTAAGCGTTGTCATTGATACGCTCGAGGACTTGGAAAGGACCATCTCCTCTTGGGCGCAATTTGGAACGTCTTTTCGCCGGCAATCTTTCTTTTCTCATATTCAGCCAAACCCAATCTCCGAGTTGAAAAACTAGGTTGCGACGTCCCTTGTTGGCTTGTGTGGCATATTGTTCTGTTCTTCGCTCAATGTTAAGTCTTGCTTTCTCATGAATCTGCTTCACAAAGTCAGCTTTCTTTTTGCCATCTAAATTAATGTGCTCCGTCAAAGGTAAAGGAGATAAATCCAATGGAGTTAAAGGATTAAACCCATACACAATTTCAAATGGAGAAAATTTGGTAGCAGAATGAACAGCTCTATTATATGCAAACTCAACATGTGGTAAACATTCTTCCCATGTTTTGATGTTCTTTCTAATGATTGTCCTCAATAGAGTAGGCAAAGTCCTATTTATTACTTCAGTTTGACCATCAGTTTGTGGATGACAAGTAGTGGAAAACAATAGCTTAGTACCTAGCTTACACCACAAAGACTTCCAAAAATAGCTCAAGAACTTAGCATCTCTATCCGAAACAATTGTCTTAGGCATGCCATGTAATCTCACAATCTCTCTAAAGAACAAATCAGCAACATGCGAAGCGTCATCCGTTTTGTGACATGGAATAAAATGTGCCATTTTAGAAAATCTATCCACGATCACAAAAATTGAATCTCTTCCACGTTTAGTCCTAGGCAATCCTAACACAAAATCCATTGAAATATCAATCCAAGGCTCACTAGGAATTGGTAAAGGAGTATACAAACCGTTGGGTTGCACTTTGGATTTAGCTTGCCTACATGTGACACATCTACCACAAATCCGTTCGACATCTCGTTTCATGTGAGGCCAATAGAAGTGTTCCTGCAAAGTAGCTAAAGTCTTTGTGACATGGGTATGTCCAGCCTGACTTGGGTATGCCCAGCAAGAGCCATGTAAACTCTTGTCAAGTAAGTAAGGCCCAAACCCCAAAATGGAAGAAGATTCGGATGCAGCAGTCTACTACTGGGTTTAGGCCCATCATAATAGGACCAAACGATGTCCTTTTTGAAAGTTTCTTAGGTCCAAATTGAAGTTCAAGACGTTGTTTTTCCATCCCAACAAGTTTCAGTCTATTTAGAGAAACATACAAAAAGATACGACCGTTCTAAAATTAGTCATTGGGTCCACTCGAGAAATCCGGGATGTTTTCTTACTTTTGAACTATCCCTTGTCTCCTTGCCTGTTTTGGATATTGTCCCCCTGTCTGTCTCCTGCCTTATTTCCTGACCTGTTTACTATGCCTTATTTTGTGTAAGAATTGCAGCATGGTTGTCTTGCTTGTCCTATGCTTGGAGGGTTGTTCCAAGCACTTTTAATACTTGTGGTTGTAAGCTGAAGGGGACGTTTTTTGGAGAGTGAAATATCAGTTTGGTTTGTGAAAAGAGTGAATCCTCATTCTTGTAAATTCTGTATCTCTTTGGTGTTAACCTTTGAGTGGTGAAATTCCTATAGTTCTGTATCCCTTGATTTAATCCTTGGGGTGGTGATAATCTATATCCCCTTGGTGAATCTATTGGGTGGTGAACTCCTATCCTTAATTTCTTGTTCATTTCTTGAGTTTCCTGTTCCTCCATTCCAATCCGGTATCAAATTAGTATCAAAGCTTTGGTTTCTCAAGAGTGATCTCTAACGCCTTGATTTCCATAGTTCTTGTTATTATGGCTGTTCGTGGTCGTCGTGGTCAAGCTAATCCGGTAGCAGCTCCAGAAGCACCGCCACAAGGAGACCCGCGAGATATCGAAATGGAGGCCTTGAGGAGACAAGTACAGCAGCTCCAACAACGCCTAGAGCGTTATGAAGCTTCTAAACATGGTGCCTCTCATCATGGATAGGATGTTGAAGTTTCCAGCAATGATGGAGATGAAGTTAATCCTTTTCACCATGCTCGTAGTCACACCTCAAGTGACAGCACTCCATCTCACCCACGTAACCTAAGAAATCATGTTTTCCGACGGGATTGTGACGTCAAGGTGGACATTCCAAAATTTGAAGGAAAAATGCAACCCAATGAATTCATTGATTGGCTCAACACCATAGAGCGAATCTTTGATTACAAAGATGTTTCAGATCACAACAAAGTGAAGCTTGTTGCCATCAAGCTACGAAAACATGCTTCTATTTGTGGGAACACCTTAAGAGGTAGCGAGAACGTGAGAGAAAGAGTCGCATTGTAACTTGGGTGAAGATGAAGAAAGCTCTTAAGAAGAAGTATTTGCCAGATCATTATCGGCAAGATGCTTTTCTTAAATTCCACAACTTTCGGCAAAATGATCTCTCCGTGGAAGAATACACAGCAGAGTTTGATCATTCTATGATGTGTTGTGACATCGTAGAGCCTGAAGAACAAATGGTTGCCCGCTATCTTGGAGGGTTACATCTTGAGATTAGTAATATTGTACAATTGCAACCCTACTGGACTTACAATGATGTTTGCAAGCTAGCACTCAAGGTGGAGAAACAATTGAAGGAGGGGCATAGGAGCACCTATCAGCCTTTCAATCGTGATGGAAGCACAAACCGGGGGAGTAGTTCTACTTCCAAGCCTACTCCACCAACCAAGACAGCAGCTGCCAAACCACCTGTTAAGAATGAAACCCCATTAGGTTCTAATCGTTTCAATACTTCTAATTCAAGTAGAAAATGCTTTAAATGTCATGGTTTTGGACATATTACTTATGATTGTCCAAATCGCAAGATAATCTCCCTTGTTGAGGACGAATTGGAAGATAATGCTGAGGAGGAGCAAGTTGATGAAGAATCTGAGGAGGAGTTGACGTGTGTAGATCAAGGAGAGTCTCTTTTCATTCGTAGACTCTTAAGATCAAATTATGCAGAAGATGATTGGCTTCAGAACAACATTTTTCACACGAAATGCACTTCCAATGGCAAGGTGTGTGATGTTATCATTGATGGGGGAAGTTGTGAGAATGTGGTGTCTACAACCATGGTGGAGAAGCTGAATCTGGAAATAGAAGCTCATTCCCATCCTTACAAACTTTAATGGCTTCGAAAGGGCAATGATATCTAGGTAACTAAGAAATGCTTAGTTCAATTCTCCATTGGAAAAAATTATCAAGATGAAGTTATGTGTGATGTTGTTCCTATGGATGCTTGTCACATACTACTTGGTAGGCCCTGGTAGTATGATAGAAAAACTGTCAATAATGGTCTCAAAAACACCTATTCTTTTGTAAAAGATGGAGTTAAAGTGGTTTTGGCCCCATTAAAAATGGTAATTACTCCTAAACCATCTAAAGGGGAGGGTTGTAACTTACTATCTGTAGGTGAAGTTGAGAAAACCTTAACTGAATGTGGGAAGGGGTATGTTCTTATTGTAGTTGAAAAGAAAGACCCCATTGAAATTCCACTTATAATACTACCACTTCTTGAGGAATTCCCTGATGTTATTCCCGAAGAACTTCCACCGGGCCTCCACCAATGACGGGTACACAACACCATATTGATCTTATTCCAGGTTCTGTCTTACCTAACAAATCAGCCTATAGGATGAATCCAAGGGAGCACGAAGAGTTGCAAAGGCAAGTTGATGAGCTAATCTCCAAAGGCCTTGTGCGAGAAAGCATAAGTCCTTGCGCCGTTCCAGCACTTCTCGTACCAAAGAAGGATGGCTCATGGCATATGTGTATCGATAGCAAGGCTGTCAACAAAATCACCATCCGGTACCGTTTTCCTATTCCACGGTTGGATGATCTCCTAGATCAGCTTCTTCATGTGGCCACAATCTTCTCAAACATCGATCTTCGCAGTGGATATCATCAAATTCGCATGAGAGATGGCGATGAATGGAAGACGGCGTTCAAAACGAGAGATGGTCTTTATGAATGGATGGTTATGCCATTCGGACCATCTTCGTCAAGTTTTACAAACCCTGCGAGAACAAAAGCTGTATGTCAACTTGAAGAAGTGTCATTTCTGCACCAATAGCCTTGTGTTCTTAGGCTATGTTGTTTGCAACGAAGGAATCATGATGGATCCAAGCAAGATAGAGGCAATCACCAGCTGGCCTACTACCAAGTCCCTCCACGATATAAGAAGCTTTCATGGACTTGCATCATTCTATCGACGGTTCATCAGAGGATTCAGCACCATCATTGCACCTATCACGGAATGCCTTAAGGGAGGAACGTTCAGGTGGACAAGGGAAGCCCAAAAGAGCTTTGAAATTCTCAAACAGAAGGTCACGGGGGTCCCCAGTCCTTACACTTCCAGATTTCTCCAAGGTGTTCGAAATTGATTGCGATGCCTCTAATTTAGGGATTGGTGATGTTCTCAGTCAAGAAGGTAAGCCCATTGCCTTTTTTAGTGAAAACCTCAATGAATCTCGAAAGAAGTATTCAACCTATGACAAAGAATTCTATGCTCTTGTTCGTACCATAAAGAGTTTATACTTCATTCTGATCATGAAGCTTTAAAGTATTTGAGCAGCCAACAAAAACTCAGCAAGCGACATGCAAAGTGGAGTGAATTCTTGCAAGCTTATTGGTCCTAACAACCATTTCTTGTTACAAGATGGTTTTCTCTTCAAAGACAATCACTTATGCATTCCGCAATGTTCGCTGAGGGAAGCCATTATCAAAGAAGCCCATGGAGGAAGCCTTGCTGGTCATTTTGGTAGAGATAAAACTTTTTAACTCTTGTGCAGGAACATTTTGTTTGGCCCAAAATGGTGCGAGATGTTGCTCGACACGTAAAGCAATGCCAAATTTGCCACCGCGCAAAGAGTCGTAAACAAAACACCGGGCTATACATTCCATTACCTGTTCCTAATGCCCCATGAGAGGATGTTAGTATTGATTTTGTTGTAGGTTTACCAAGGACCCAAAGGAACAAAGACTCCATTATGGTGGTGGTTGATCGATTTTCAAAGATGGCTCATTTTGTTCCTTGCAACAAAACTCTTGATGCATCACATGTTGTTGACCTGTACTTCAGAGAAATAGTCAAGCTTCATGGCATTCCTAAGACAATCACCTCTGATCGTGATTCCAAGGTCGTCGGGCATTTTTGGCGCACTCTTTGGCGAAGGCTTGGTACTATCCTTCAATTTAGCTCTTCTTATCATCCCCAAACAGATGATCAAACTGAAGTCATTAATCGGAGTTTGGGAAATCTCTTGTGAAGCTTTGTAGGGAAGAACATCCGTCAATGGGATCTCCTCCGAGCTCAAGCTGAATTTGCTTATAATAGGTCTATTAGCCAAACCACTGGTTGTAGCCCATTTGAGGCTGTCTATCGTCTTAAACCCATTAGCCCTCTTGATTTGGCTCCACTTCCTACTAATACTCAATTTAGTGGAGATGTTGATGAACGAACGAATGAGATCAAGAAATTACATGAACAGATTCGAGCTCATATTGAGAAGCAAAATGAGAAGTACCGCAAGCAAGCAAATAAACATAGGAAGCCTGCAGCTTTCCAAGAAGGAGATCTGGTGTGGATTCATCTTCGAAAGGAGCTTTTTCCCATGAAGCATCGATCTAAACTTCTGGCTCGAGCTGATGGTCCATTTAGAGTACTTCAATGCATTGGAGAAAATGCTTACAAGATTGAACTACCTGGATATGGAGTATCTGCAACCTTCAATGTGAGTAACTTATCTCCATATGAAGAAAATGAAGAAATTGTGGACTTGAGGGCAAGTCCTCATCAACCGGAGGAACCTGACATGGGTATGTCCAGCCTAACTTGGGTATGCCCAGCAAGAGTCATGTAAACTCTTGTCAAGTAAGCAAGGCCCAAACCCCGAAATGGAAGAAGATTCGGATGCAGCAGTCTACTACTGGGTTTAGGCCCATCATAACAGGACCAAACGATGTCCTTTTTGAAAGTTTCTTAGGTCCAAATTGAAGTTCAAGACGTTATCTTTCTAGCCCAACAAGTTTCGAAACATAAAAAAAGATATGACCGTTTTAAAACTTGTCGTTGGGTCCACTCGAAAAATTCGGGATGTTGTTTTCTTACTTTTGAACCATCCCTTGTCTCCTTGCCAATTTTGGAGATTGTCCCCCTGTCTGTCTCCTGCCTTATTTCGTGACCTGTTTGCTATGCCTTATTTTGTGTAAGAATTGCAGCATGGTTGTATTGCTTGTCCTATGCTTGGAGGGTTGTTCCAAGCTCTTTTAATACTTGTGGTTGTAAGTTGAAGGGGACGTTTTTTTTTTGGAGAGTGAATTAAATCAGCTTGGTTTGCGACAAGAGTGAATTCTCATTCTCGTAAATTCTGTCTCTTTGGTGTTAACCTTAGAGTGGTGAAATTCCTATAGTTCTTTATCCCTTGATTTAATCCTTGGGGTGGTGATAATCTATATCCCTTTGGTGTATCTCTTGGGTGGTGAAATCCTATCCTTAATTTCTTGTTCATTTCTTGAGTTTCCTGTTCCTCCATTCCAATCCGGTATCAACTGGGCGGGATCTCTACAGGTTTAAGACTTGCATCTCTTTTTTTACCATACACACATCTCAGGATTTTTATCATGTCATGTTGTGCGTTTTTCTCGTGGATTTCTCTCGAGATTTTGGCATTCTTTGCACATCTTCTCATTCCATGATCTTCATTGTGTCTTCCATTATTCTTTTAAGTCTTTGTGCTTTTAGAATATTGGAATATTTGTTGGGATATTTTCTTGAGATAGTGTGCATGAAAATCCTATTCTGTTTGTGTGTTGGGTTGATATTGATATATCTGGGTCATTTGGATTGCGATCTTTGTTTTTGTAATTCTTGGGCATCCAATTGACAGCTGTCATAATACCACTTTCTTTTTGGGACTAACAGGATCTAATATTTCTTTGTGGTGTTATTTTGGAAATATTTCTGTTTAAATCTTTTCAGGAATATGTTGTCCAGCAGCTCCCAGCACAATATCTGACAGATGGATCCTTTGGAAAACTAACCATTGTTGAAGTTGGATGTTAAAATTCCAAAGGTCTCAGGATTCAGATGAGCTTTTTCCCTTAGTTCATGCAGAGCCTTCCGTAGTATTCCCTCAGATCTGTATCAGTTAGAGGTTCAGTGGTGAATCTCCTCATTTATCTAGCAGACTAATTGCTTAGAGGATGTCAATCTACAGATAATCAGTTTCAGGCTTTGCAAAATCAAGAGATTTAAGGTTTTTCAGTCCATAGTTCCCGGCTTCCTGAGCTAGAAGCCGAAGTAGTACAAATCTAGCTTTTTATACGGATTTCTCTCTGTTACTTGATTTTAGTGGATTAGCAGGATTTGGTACTTGGAGGATTTTTGTTCCTCTTTTTTTGGGCCACTTCCAGACTCTTCTATAGTTTCCTATTGATTAGGATTTTAGAACGTTTTTGTCTGTGGATATTATTACTCTGTTTACCCTTGTACTTCTAAGACATTGAGGGGGAGTAATTGTTGTGTGGTTTTTCTCATTACTTTGTTTTACCCTTTGTCCCTTTGTGATAAAAAGGGGGAGTAATTTTTGATTTGGACCGAGATTGTATTTTTAATCAGTCAAGTGATTTTTGTCCCAGAATGGCCAAAGGGGAAGTTTGTTGGTTTCTAATTGGCCGCATTCTGTTGGACAAAATCACTTCATTGTAATGATGCTTTTTAACAGGGATTCCGTTATTCTGCACATTTTGCAAGTCAAAAAATTTGGTTCCCTATCAGCCGTCCGGACGACGTGTCATCCCGTCTGGACGACGTGACATACCGTCCAGACGCACATCAAACTAAAGCATCATCCATCTGGACGACGTGGATTCCCGTCCGGACCTTCCTCTGTGTCGAGAAGCTTCGAACTGCTCCAGCTTGCATCCGTCTGGACGATTCACTAGCCCGTCCGGATGACCCTCAGTGTTCGATCAAGCCTCAGGATTTCTTTTCAAAACACAGATATGGGAAGATTGCTGCAATCGTCCGGACAACGTGGATTCCCGTCCGGACGCTCTCATCCACAAGGTAAGTATCGCGATTCAAATCCAGACGTCCGGACGCCAGTCAGTATGGCCCGGACGCGCGAGCATCAGATATGAAAATTGCATGCATTAGATCAACCGTCCAAACGACCATCCTCCCGGTTTGGACGTGCGAAGCCTCTATATGGAAATTACTTGTAACGAACGTGTGACCGTCCAGACGATAGGGCATCACCGTCCGAACGCGGCTCTCAAACAGGAAAGATCTTCAGCGAAATTTTCAGAATTTCGGTCGCACAGTTGTCCATCCGGATGGTCTATGACCACTGTCCAGACAGCGTCTAGTTTTATCAAGCCAGGCACTCATTTGAACTGTCAGCCTATAAATAAAGGCCCCTAGGCTTGAGAACAGCAAGAATTCGGTATTGAATTCCATTAGTGCTTAGAGAGTTATATTGTGAGGTTATTGAGCTGAGTTGATCTCTCTGAAGATGTTGCTGTGTGTTCTGTTGCTGCGCTTAACTTGAAGTCTATCTTAGGGGTTAGCCCTAAGGTAAAGGATTCCATTGAAGACCCCTTCAGGTAGGAGACCTGGTTGGGAGGCGTTCGTGTTGGGTTACACATTAGAGAGCAAGGTACGACCACTAAATCAGGGGTATGTGAGTGAACTACTTTGTATCTAGTCTTGTCTTCTGAATAGTGGATATCCTGGGTTTGGCTGCCCCGGAGTGGTTTATCTCATATTGAGTTTTCCACTTCGTTAACAAAAAATTATTATGTTATTTATTTTCCGCATTGTTATTTTGTTAACACTTTGTGCACACAATTGCTTTATATTAGAAGTCAATTTCATTTTTCACCATGGATAGTGCACAAAATCATCATATGAGAAAAGCAACTATCTATCATAAAGAATTCAACAAGAAAACTTTAGCAAATCTTAGACTTTTAAACTCAACCATATGTAAGCATAATTAATCAAAGTACAATGAACAGAGAACATGAGATAGCTAAAAAACTTCAAAAAGAACAACCCTGCTACCTTTCTCCCAATTTTTTTTTTAATTAAAAAAAGTATGCTTTTAGAGGAAAAGACTAAGACACAAACAAGAGTCTAATCCTAGCATGAAAAGATATGTGTAAGACATGTCACAAACACCAATGGAGAGACTCAAACCTGCTTCCATCATGAGGTTTGGTAAGAATGTCAACCAATTGGTTGTCAGTGGGTATGAAAGAAAGAGATACTACCCAGGATTTTCCACAAGATCACGTATGAAGTGATGTCTGATGTCAATGTGCTTGTATTATCACAGTTGATAATCATGGTATCCTAATTGAATACATAATCACATAACAGCTTCTTCATCCATAGCAATTGAGTGCAATAGCTTCCCGCAGCAATATATTCAGCCTCAACAGTGGATAAGGAAATCGAAGATTGTTTCCTACTCATCCAAGCCACAAGATTATTCCCCACATAAAAGCATCCTCCAAAGGTGCTTTTTCTGTCATCCGCATTGCTAGCCCAATCTGCTTTAGAGTAACCTGTAACAACAAGATTTGTTTCCCTAGAATACCAGATGCCTGAAGAAGAGTACAAACTCCAAACTCCAACATTGAAGGCAATATCTAGTCGGCTGGCTGTGAGCTAGAGAAGGCTCCCGATCATACTTCTGTAGAGAGTAGGATCCATTGGCTTACCTGTAGGATCAGTACTTATCATGACATTAGTGCTCATGGGAGTACGAGCATGACTCTTCCCGTCTAGGCCAAATTGCTTAACTAGATCCTTAGCATACTTCGATTGAGAGTTAAAAATTCCTTCAACTCGCCAATCATATTCATTTCGAATTCCTGCTTCATCTCCTCAGAAAATTCATGGACTTGGGAATCTAGAATTGCTCCAAATATGATATAATCAACATAAATTAGAGCAATGAGCTTATGATTACCTTGATTCTTGATGAACAGAGTTCGATTAGCTTGCCCTCTCATAAAACCTTTAGCCAAAAGATATATGGTCAGTCGCTCATACCATGCTCGAGGAGATTGCTTAAGACCATACAAAGCTTTCTTCAGCTTGTAGACATGATAAGGATGATGAGGATCTTGAAACCCTTTTGGTTGTTCTACATATACTTCTTCCTGAAGTATGCCGTACAAAATGGCATTTTTTACATCCATTTGATATAGCTTGAATCCAAGATGACAAGCGATGGAGAGAAGAATTCTGATGGATTCTAACTTGGCAACAGGAGCAAAAGTTTCATCAAAGTCTATCCCTCCAATCTGAGTATACCCCTAAGCAACGAGGCATGCCTTATTTCTAACCACTGTACCATGCTCATCTGATTTATTCTTGAATATCCACTTGGTGCCAATGATATTATGATCAGTAGGTCTAGGGATATGAGTCCATACATCGTTCCTGGTAAACTAATTTAACTATTCATGCATGGCAGAGATCCAGCTTTCATCTTGTAGGGCTTCATCAACCTTCTTAGGCTGTGTCTGTGCAAGATAGCAGTTGTAGGAAACTTGATTTGCTACTTCACTTTTGGGCTGGATCATTCTGTTTCTCAATCGACGCCCTTCTTCAAGGGTCCCATTGAGCTGCTGGGAGGGATGATTAAGCTTTACCCATGACCGTTTAGATGGATTTGTGGGTTCTATTAGTTTTTGGGTTTGCTGCATTCTGTTGGATAAAATCACTTCTATGTAATGTTGCTGCTTTCACGGGGATGTTGTTTTATTCAGAGTCTACACTTCAGTTATGAGCTTCAAGAAGACTCTGTGCAAAATTCAAATAAGTCAATTCACTTCCATTGCATCGGTCCGGACGAAATGGTATTTCATCTGGACGCTCATCTGTCAAAGCATCATCCGTCCGAACGATGAGGACTTTCTGTTTGGACGTCCATTAGTGTCTAGAAACTTCGAACTGTTCAAGATTGCATTCATCCGGACGTAATGGCAAATCGTCCAACTGCTATTCAGAGTTTGAGAAGAATCCAGCATTCAAGTACATCCGTCCAGACGACATGGCAATACCGTCCGGATGCCATTCAGTGTTAGACAAGTAATAGGGTTTTTGTCTTAGACACAGATATGGGAAGACAGCTGTAACCATCCGGATGACATGTGTTCCCGTCCGGACGCTATCCTTGATAAGGAAAGTCGTACAAAAGAAGTTTAACCATCCGGACGTCAGACTCCATGGTCCGGACGCTCAAACCTTATTATGGAAATTGGGTACAGCGTAAGTGCAACCGTCCAGACGCTAGGGCAACACATCCGGTATTTTGATCATAACTTTATACTCAAATATTGGATTGGGATGAAATTAGCGTCTTTGGAAAGCCAACGAAAAATTATGTAACTTGATGGTCCAAACGGTCAAAAGAAACGTCTAGACGTCCCACAGTCCCGATGGAAAGATCAAGGGTTTGGACGGCCCGCCAAAATTTGAGAAGTTTCAGAATTGCTTTTCAAATACGGAAACAGTTGCCCGTCCGAACGCCCAAGTCTGCCTTCCGGATGCGCGTACAAGAGACTCCGATTCTGACTAGAATTAGGTCTTGTAAAGCCTATAAATAAGAGGCTCTTGGCATGCATTATGGACAGAAATTCGGTAGTGAATTCCTTATAGCTTAGAAAGGGTGTTTAGGGAGATATTGAAGATCTGCTAGCTCTCTAACTTTTGCCAGTGTGTGATTTGATCAGCTGTGAAGTCTATCTTAGGGGTTGGCCCTAAGGTAAAGGATTCCATTGAAGACCCCTTCAGGTGGGAGACCTAGTTGGGAGGCGTTCGTGTTAGGTTACATGTCAAAGTTCAAGGTACGGCCACTGCATCAGGAGTATGTGAATGCTATGGCTTTGTAACTAGCTTTGTCTTCTGAATAGTGGATATCTTTGGTTTGGCTGCCCCGGAGTGGTTTTTCTCTTAATTGAGTTTCCACTTTGTTAACAAAATTTTTGTCTCCTTTAAATTCCGCATTTAATATTTTGTTGCACACTGTTCAAACACACAGTTAGTTATAATTTTCAAGTTCTTCCTCATCTTCAGATGCACCAGCAGTAATCTTATAAGTCACACTGGGAGGAAATGGAAGAGACTAAGTAGCTGGAGAAATACCTGAAGTTTCTTAGGGTGAAGCAAAAAGATTGATCACGTCAGCTGAAGGAATAGGCAGCTTTGTAGGAATGGACTGAATTTCCTCCCATTGTTAGATGCCCCAACTTCTTAATCATCAATTACCACATTGATTGACTCCATCATAGTTTCTACTCTTTTATTAAATACCCTATAAGCACGACTCTTGGTGGAGTACCCCTAGAATATCCCTTCAACACTTTTGGGATCAAATTTTCCCAGATTCTCCCTATCTCGAAGAATATAACAATTACTTCCATAGATTCTGAAGTACTTGACTATGGGCTTCTTTCCCCACCAAATCTCATAGGGAGTCTAGTTGGTTTCTGGCCTCAGCTTCTTCCCAAAAATGTTAAGCAAGATTCTTTGAGTGGATCATCACTCGAACCATCTACAACCCCATTCTGTTGAGGAGTAATGGGGGATGAAAACTCTTGCTGAATGCCATAAGAGTGGCAGAATTCTTCAAATTTAGTATTCTCAAATTCTCTTCCATGATCACTGCGGATTCTCAATATGGGGCAGTTTTGCTCAATCTGAATTTTCTTAAATAATTGTTGAGCTACATCAAAAGCATCAGACTTTTTCCGAAGAAGAATAGCCCATGTGAACCGGGAATAGTCATCCATTACCACATAATGGGACCTATGAGATCTATATGCAGAAATTCTAAATTTCTAGAAGTGAGAATACCTAAAGTTTTCTTGTGAGCTGCTCGAGTCTGCTTTCCCAGCTAGCAAGGTCGACAAACTCCTTTCCCAGTTTTCTCCATCTTGGGCAAATCTTTGACAATCTCCTTGCTGGCAATCTTGAGCATATCTGTAAAGTTTAAGTGTCCCAGTCTTGGATGCCATAGCTCATTGTCATCAATGGTTGCCTTGTTACAGATTATCTGAGGCTCTGAAGTGAGACCTGGAAGACCATAGCAGTTGTCAATAGTTCTTTCTCCTCCCATTAGCCACTTCCCACATATATGGCTTCTTGAGATGCTCCTAGTCTTGGAAAGTCAATAAGCCCTTTTTCAATAATGTTGGACTGACTTCCATCTCCATAGGTGTTTCTTCCTCCTCTGCCCATCTGAATTTCTTTCAAGAAAGTCTTATCACCTGTCATATGTGAAAAATTGAAATGACTTCTAAAACAAAATAAGTGTGTGTGTGCACAAAGTGTTAACAAAATAATAATGCGGAATTTAAAAGACACAAGTATTTTTTGTTAACGAAGTGGAAACTCAATATGAGAAAAACCACTCCGGGGCAGCCAAAACCAGGATATCGACTATTCAGAAAACAAGACTAGTCACAAAGTAGTAGCACTCACATACCCCTGATGCAGTGGTCGTACCTTGAACTCTGACGTGTAACCCAACACGAACGCCTCCCAACCAGGTCTCCTACCTTAAGGGGTCTTCAATGGAATCTTTTACCTTAAGGCCAACCCCTAAGATAGACTTCAAATAAGCGCAGCAACATCACACACAATAATGGCTTTAGAGGGACAACTCAGCTCAATAATCTCACAATATAACTCTCTAAGCACTAAGGGAATTCAATACCGAATTCTTGCAGTTCTCAAGCCTAGGGACCTCTATTTATAGGCTGAGGGTTCAAATAAGCGTTTGGCTTTCCGAAAATTTTGCTGAAATTCTTTCCTATTTTGAACCGCGTCCGGACGGTGGTGTCCTGTCGTCCGGACGGTCGCACTTCCACTGCAAGTAATTTCCATACGAAGGCTTCGCACGTCCGGACCAAGGGGATGGTCGTCCGGATGGTTGATCTGATGAACGTAATTTCCATATCTGATGCTCGTGCATCCGGACCATGCTGACTGGCGTCCGGACGTCTGGATTTTGAATACGATACTTGCCTTATGGATGAGCGCGTCCGAATGGGAATCTAGGTCGTCTGGACTGTTGCAGAGATCTTCCCATAATTGTGTTTTGGAAGGAAATCCTGAAGCTTGTCAAACACTGAGAGTCGTTCAGAAGTGCTGCTGAAACGTCCAGAAGGATGCAAACTGTAGCAGTTTCGAAGCTTCTCGACATAGAGGAAGGTCCAGATAGAAAGGTCTCGTTGTCCGGACGGATGATGCTTTGGACATTTGGGCGTCTGGACGGTATGGTACGTCGTCCGGACGGCTGCCAGGGAACCAAATTTTCTGAGTTGTGAAATGTGCAGAATCTTCTGGAAGCACTCTGAATAGCAGAATCCCTGTTAAAAAGCATCATTACAAAGAAGTGATTTTGTCCAACAAAATGTGGCCAATTACAAACTAACAAACTCCCCCTTTGGCCATTCTGGGACAAAAATCACTTGACAGGTTAAAAATACAATCCCGGTCCAAATAAAAATTACTCTTCCTTTTTGTCACAAAGGGACAAAGGGTAAAACAGAGTAATAATAAAACACACAAAAATTACTCCCCCTAAAGGTCTCAGAAGGACTAGGGTAAACAGAGTAATCAAGTCCACAAGTCTAAAATACACAAGGATAGAATAAAAACATCAAGCCGAAAAGAGGAAAAAAGAGCTGCATGGTTAGATCCTTCACAAGTACATTAGCACACTCATGTATCCCAGTCTGACAAATCAGTCAAAGAGCAAGTCAGAATTATGCAAACATATAAGATAAGCAAAGATATCCCTGCAAACATAATAATGAAAATCGCTTGCTCAACTCATGCAATGCGTGTGTGTGTGGAGGTTTTTTCAAAAGGTATGACTGATATGGTACAAAGCAACTAGATTTTTCAAACAAGAGAGAAGATCAATGAAAGATTAGTCAAAAGTCAAACATTATAAGTTACTAGGGCCTAGTCATCCTCATCTGATACACTCCCCCTAAGATGTAGCATCCAATTGTTTTACATGTACCATGAAGGACAAGGTAAATATTTTACTTGCACCATTAAGGACAAGGCATATTTTAGCACATAAACAGAAGATATACATATATAGCGCAGAATTCATAAGAGTAACTGTTTGATTCTTTTGATGTTGCAACCTAGAGAAAATGCTAGAATTTTTAGGTCATAGGTTCAACTAGCATCTGGTCAATTTGACCATCTTGTCAAAAACCCCTCTCTTGTTTAGAGCATCCAGAAGCAAAGGTTCAAAGAGGAAAATACACACCTTTGGGGAGCCTAGGATAGTGCACGGAGTCATCACATGAGAAAGGCAACTATCAATCATAAAAAGTGAGCAGGAAAAACTTTGCATATGTCAGACTTATGTTCTCAACCACATGTAAGAATAATTCATCAAAGCAGAATGAACTAATAAACCAAAAAAGATACATGAGATAGCTAACAAACCTTTGAAAGAACTGCCCTGCTACAAAACTCCCTATTTTTTTTTTTTTTTTTTTTTTATAAACATCATGCAAGTAGAGAACAAGACTTAAGAATCACAACAACAAAAGTCTTACTCTAGCATGGAAAAGCATGTCTAGGACATGTCACAAACACCAATGGCTTTCCGAAGAGACTCAAACCTGCTACCATCTAGTGGTTTGGTAAGAATGTCAGCCAATTGGTTTTCAGTGGGGATGAAAGAGAGAGATACTACCTCGGATTCCACAAGATCACGCAAGAAGTGATGTCTGATGTCAATGTGCTTGGTCCGAGAGTGCTGAACGAGATTCTTGGAGATGTTTATAGCACTAGTATTATCACAGTTGATAATCATGGTATCTTGAGAGAATCCATAGTCGCCTAGCAGTGTCTTCATCCACAGTAATTGGGTACAATAGCTTCCCACAGCAATATATTCAGCCTCGGAAGTGGAGAGAGATATAGAGGCTTGTTTCTTACTCATCCAAGCTACAATATTGTTTCCCACATAGAAGCATCCTCCCGAGATGCTCTTTCTATCATCAGCATTTCCAGCCCAGTCTGCATCAGAGTATCCTGCAACAACAAGATTTGTTTCTCAAGAATACCATATGCCATACGGAAGAGTATCATTTACATACCTGATGATACGCTTAACTGCAGTGAGGTGAGATTCCTTAGGATTTGCCTGAAAGCGAGCACAAACTCCCACACTGAAAGCGATGTCTGGTCAACTGGCTGTAAGATATAAGAGACTCCCTATCATACTCCTGTATAAAGTGGATCAATTGGCTTCCCTGCAAGATCACTACTAATCTTGACATTGGTGCTCATGGGAGTTCGGGCACGACTCTTCCCATTTAGGCCAAACCGTTTGACCAGATCCTTAACATACTTGGATTGGGAGATGAAAATGCCTTTAGTAGTTTGTTTGACTTGAAGGCCAAGAAAATAGTTTAGCTCACCAATCATGCTCATCTCAAATTCTTGCTTCATCTCCTCAGCAAATTCATGGGCAAGAGAGTCTAAAGTAGCACCAAAAATAATGTCATCAACATAGATTTGAGCAATGAGTTTGTGAGTAACTTGATTTCTAATAAACAAGGTCTGATCAGCCTGTCCCCCTGTAAATCCCTTAGTCAAGAGATATGTGGTGAGACGCCCGTACCATGCTCGAGGAGCTTGCTTAAGCCCATATAGAACCTTCTTCAGCTTGTACACATGATGGGGATTGAAAAATGAAATTTGACTTCTAAAATAAATAGCAAGTGTGTGCACAAAGTGTCAACAAAAATAACAATGCGGAAAATAAATGACACAAGGATTTTTGTTAACGAAGTGGAAACTCAATTAAGAGAAAAACCACTCCGGGGAAGCCAAACCCAGAATATCCACTATTCAGAAGACAAAGCTAGACACAAGATAGTAACACTCACATATACCCGATGCAGGGTCCTACCTTGCTCTCTAACGTGTAACCCAACACGAAAGCTTCTCAACCAAGTTTCCTACCTGAATGGGTCTTCAATGGAATCTTTTACCTTAGGGCCAACCCCTAAAATAGACTTCAGTTGTAGCGCAGCAACAGTACACTTGCAATGGCTTCAAAGGAAACTTAATCAGCTCAACAATCTCTCAAAATAACTTCTCTGAGCACTTGTGAATTCAATACCGAATTCTTGCAGTTCTCAATGCCCAGGGGCCTCTATTTATAGGATGAGGTACATAATGGGCGACTGCAGTGATATATGTTGGTGCCGTCCGGACGGTGGACATGGGCCGTCCGGAAAGACAACTGTGCGACAGATTTTTCCAAAAATTTCGCTGAGAAATCTTTCCTGTTTAAGAGCTGCGTCCTAACAGTGAGACACTGTTGTCCGGACAGTTTCACGTCCGCTGCAAGTAATTTCCTTATAAGGCTTCGCGCGTCTAGACCATGGGGGATGAGCGTCTGGATGGCTAATCTTCAACACGCAATTTCCATATCTGCTATGCGCGCATGCGGAGCATGATAGGCAGTTCGTCCAGACGGTTGAAGTCGAATAGGCAATTTCCTTAACTGTTGAATGCGCATCCGAACCAAGGCTGACTGTCATCCGGACGGTGATATTTGAATTGTGATTCTTGCCTTATGTATGAGCGTGTCCGGACGGGGAATCCACGTCGTGCGGACGGTTGAAGCAATCTTCCCTTAAATTGAACTTGGAAAGAATCTAAAGCTGATCAATCACTGAGAGGAGTCCGGACAGGTTGCTGAAACTTTCGTCCAGATGAAAGCTGGAACAGTAGCTTCTAGAAACAGTGAAGGTCCGGACGGGAATGCACATCGTCCGGACAGATGGTCTGTCGGGCATCCAGACGGTATGGCACGTCGTCCGGACGGGATGACACGTCGTCTAGACGGCTGACAGGGACTCTAAAATCTTTTGTCTTGAAAGCAGTGCAGAAACATCTGAAACACTTCTGAATAGTGGAATCCCTGTTAAAAAGCATCTTTACAAACAAGTGATTTTGTCCAAACACAGAATGAGGCCAATCACAACCTAACAGGGGTGATGAGGATCTTGAAATCCTTTTGGTTGTTCTACATAAACCTCTTCTTGAAGAATACCGTTCGGAAATGCACTCTTTACATCCATCTAATACAACTAGAAACCAAGATGGCAAGCAATGGAGAGAAGGATTCTGATGGATTCTAACTTGGCAGCCAGGGCAAAAGTTTCATCAAAGTCTATTCCCTCTATCTAAGTATATCCCAGGGCAACAAGACGGGCTTTGTTCCGGACGACAGAACCATGCTCATCTGTTTTGTTCTTGAAAATCCACTTGGTACCAATGATATTCTGTTCCGCAGGACGGGAAACCAAGGTCCCAATATCATTTCTGGTGAATTGATGGAGCTCATCATGCATGGCAGACACACAGCTTTCATCTTGTAGGGCTTCATCAACTTTCTTGGTAGGTTGGATGACTCTGTTTCTTAGCCTACACCCTTCATCAATGGTCCCAAGAAGCTGCTGAGGAGGATGATTGAGCTTTACACATGACTGCTTAGAAGGATTTGTAGGAGTATCCTTATCTTCGGAAGCACTGGCAATGGTATCCAAAGTTGTAGAGTAGAAGGAGATTCATCCGAAGACAGACTTGGAGAAGCCTTGATAATGTCAGTTGAAGTTACTGACGGATCAACTGAATCAAGCTGATTTTCCTCCCTGCTGCTTGGTCTCTCAACTTCTTCAATAACAACATTTATAGATTCCATCACAGTCTCTGTTCTTTTATTGAAAACCTTGTAAGCACCACTGTTTGTGGAATATCCCAAGAATATACCTTCATCGCTTTTGGGATCAAATTTCCCAAGATCCTCCCTGTCACGAAAGATATAGCATTTACTTCAAAAAGTTCTGAAGTACATTACTGTGGGCTTTTTACCTCGCCAAATCTCATAGGGGGTCTTGTTTGTTTCAGGCCTTAGGTAGACTCTGTTTATAATATGACATGCAATATTAACTGCTTCTCCCCAAAAGTGTTGAGCGAGATTCTTGGAGTGGATCATCACATGAGCCATCTCCTGAATTACCCTGTTCTTTCGTTCTACAACTCCATTCTACTGAGGAGTGATAGGAGAAGAAAATTCCTGCTTGATTCCATACGAAAGGCATAATTCTTCAAACTTAGAATTTTCGAATTCTCTTCCATGAATACTGCGGATTCTCATAATCTGGCAATTTCGCTCAACCTGAATCTTTTTGAATAAATGTTGAGCTGCATCAAAAGCATCAGATTTTTCCCGAAGAGGAATGGCCCATGTATATCGAGAGAAATCATCCACAATTACTAGTATATACCTCCTCCCACCTAGACTAGCAGTTCGAGTGGGACCCATGAGATCCATATGCAGTAATTCTAAAATTTTGGAAGTATGAATACTTGAGGTCTTTTTATGAGCCGCCCGAGTCTGTTTCCCAAGTTGGCAAGAACCACAGATTCCTTTTCCAATCTTCTCCATTTGGGGCAGATCTTTGACAATTTCTTTGCTAGCAATCTTCAACAAGTCTGTGAAGTTTAGATGCCCCAATCTTTGATGCCACAGTTCATGTCATCTATGGTTTGCCTTATTCCAGAAAATTTGAGGGTCTGCAATGAGGCCAGGAAGACCATAGAAATTGTCAGCAGTTCCTTCTCCCCCCCCCAATAAGCCACTTGCCACAGTTGTCAAAAATATTACATTCCCTTTTGGAGAATTGCACCACCAAATCATTGTCACAAAATTGGCTGATGTTGAGAAGATTTGCCTTGAGCCCCTCCCTCTACATACAGAGCTTTTTGAGATGTCCCAAGACCTGGAACGTCAATGATTCCCTTTCCAATAACCTTGGATTGGCTCCCATCTCCATAGGTGATCCTTCCCCCTTTGCCCATCTGAACTTCTTTCAGTAAAGTCTTATCACCTGTCATATGTTTAGAACAGCCACTATCTAAATACCACAAACAAGTATCAAGAATTTTTAGGGCAGTATAAGCAACTAAACACAGATTATCTTCCTTTTTAACCCAGACTTGTGTTGGAGGCTTTCATTAGGGGTGAGGTATGCTAACTTCTCACTAATGAACTTCACTTGATCACTTAACTTTTTGACTTGTTCTTCAAAACCTGGTTCATCTTTTCTAGGGGCATGAGTTTTATTCCAAGGTTTTTGAGAACGAATTTGGAAACAATTTGGGCGAATATGACTAGTAACACCACAGTGGTGACATGTAGGTATAGAATGATTGCCCGCTTTATCCCCACAAGTAGACTGAGTATGATTATGAGACATGCTAGGCTTAATGAACATAGTTATATGAACAGACATAGCATGAGAAATAGAAGCAACTTTATCAATACTCAAATCAGACATGATAGAAGTCAAACAAAATAACACTCAAGAAATTAATCTTCTCAGAGTGTACCAAGCTCTGATACCAAATGAAAAATTGAAATGACTTCTAAAACAAAATAAGTGTGTGTGTGCACAAAGTGTTAATGATGCGAATTTTAAATGTACTCGCAAGTGCACGAATCGTTTGCAATAAAGGGTTTTGCAAGTGCGAGATCGATCCCACAGGGAATTGTGTTCTTGAAAACAAATTTATGACTAAATTAATTAAATCTTAACCTAGTTCCAAAAAAACGTTTGATTTTTTATAAAAAGAAAAACAACATAAAGTAAAATAAAACAAAAGAAAAGGTACTAAGGTTTTGGAATCCACACCCACCAAATCATAGCAACATATTCTCATGTTCATCAATACACATCCGAAGTTCTCACCATACAACTCTTATGTATGTTCTACTATGCTAAAAAAATCATTAAATCATTCAATGAATCTGTTCTTTGCACAAATCACAAAAGATATCCGGTTTAAACCAAATCATCAAATGTATCCGTAGAACGAAACACAATGAATATCCAACGTTTTGATAAATAAAAACCGAAGCAATCAATTATGTGAAATTATCTCAAATCATCAAATGTATCCTTGAATCACAAAAGATATCCAAGAATCATCCCACAAATTGAAAAGAAGTAAAACATTGAAAAAATTAAACCAAATAAAATCGGATAGTATAAACTTACATGAAAATATTGTTGCTCTTCAATGGTGAGGCTTCATCCTCAACCTTAATTGAAAAATTAGCTACACATGACTATGAAAATAAATTCTAAACTAAAGAAAAACTAAACTAAAAAGAAAAGAATAGATTTGGTCTCTAGCTTCTCACCCTCTTTTTCATGAGGCTTAGAGGTCTATTTATAGGGAGAAAAAAAATCCTAGAAGCCCTAGAATTTCTAGAAAAATCGGAGGTTAGTCTTCTAGTTTGAGTAGGAAACTCAAAACACAATCCAAGAAGGAAAAGGACTCCAAATTCGTCCAGATTTGCGGCCTTTTATTGTGGGGCACTTTTGGCATAGCAGACGTCCGAATTAGAAAAATCCTATTTCATAAGGATTTGTAGAAAATTGAGTTATCTTTCTAACTCTGCTTGATTCTCCTTAATCGGATACTTGAGCTAAAAGTTATGACCAAAATACTATGACATATGCAGAATCTGAGATTTAGTCCAATCCGATTTTGACTCCAATTGGAGAAATTCCGATTTAGTCCTCTCCTAGATTTGATTGAACATAACCACATCATCTAGGTCTTCTCAAAGTGTGCTTTCTTTCACCATAAAGCTATTGTTTTCTCTCAATGACCTGCAAAATACTAAAATACCAAAACTAACAAAAAACATTAGAAAATAACAAAACTAAAGGTTTAGTAAATGCAAATTAAGGGATCTACATATGCAATATTTGGCACTCATCAAATACCCCCAAACTTACATTTTGCTAGTCCCTTAGCAAAACAAAACAAAACAAAACATAAAATGAAAGTTTGAAACATAAATTCTCTTTCTTGACAGAAATGATTGCATTTAGCGTATGCAACAAGCCTTTTAAACCCCTAGGACTCCCTAGTGGACGAGTGAAGTCTCGTTAGGGTTTGCCAGGAATGATACCCACAAACATTTTAAAGCACTATGTTGTTGAAAAACAAGAATTCCACACAAACACATGGTTTAGACACCATGAGTAAGTTTAACAAACTAAACATCACACTCATATCATTAGAACATCAAAAATCATTCAACTTATAGTTGGAAAGTTAAGACAACTCAGGTTCAAATGAGTGCAAAGTGAGATTAACAAAGACTCATGAGGTTTCAATTTTTCTCAAAGTTTGTGTACATCAAAATTCATAGGAATCTCATCAGATGAAAATAACCAAGGCTTAAATCAAAATGTGCATTTTTTTTTTATTTCCTTTTTTTTTTTTTTTTTTGTGTAGGCTGTGCAATGCCTGACTCCCTTAAGCTTTCTAATTGACCTATGTAACGAGTGTTGGGCCAGTGACTCCCAAACCAGATGGTTTTAGGGCACTAGATGTAGAAACATCCCTAAGGGCTTAATTACTCAAGTCAAAAAGGCTACGAAGTGAAACTAGCCATACGATCAACCAAATTGAATTTTTCATCTTTTTACGCGAACACTCAATGCTTAGTGAGGCAAGAGGCCCGGTTACTCAATGAGAACTCAAACTAATGATATTATTGAATTTTTTTTTTTTAATTTAAGCCAAGGTTTCATCAACAAATCATCCTACAAATCTCAAGACACACATTCCTTAATTCAAATCTCATACCTCACAAAACCAATGCTAATGTGCTTGTGAGAAATAATTCAAACAAGTGAAGTCTCTCTAATCCAACATGTGACTCAAAAGATTCAGAATTCTAAAGACATGCAGTGTTCACATGTTAAACAAACCAATGATATGCAAACCACAGTTACGATGTAATCATGCTCAAACAACAATATAACACAATTTTTTTTTTTTTTTTTTTTTGAAAATATTTTAGAACAAAAAGACAAATAAACATTGTTTTTTTTTTCTAGATCAAAAAGACAAATAAACAAACAAACAAAAGACAAATAAACAAACAAACAAATAGACAGAGTGTTTTTCCATACCCCCAAACTTGAATTACACATTGCCCTCAATGTGTAGTTTAGAAATACATTACCAGAAGTAAGGAAAGATCAAGGTGTAAAAAAAACCACGGCGTCCCCCAAACTTAAACACCAATACACCTGTCTACAAAACTACTAGCAATATTTTCTCATAGAAACAAACATCAAAAGGTTAATTGCTGTCAGTTCAAAAAATAAAATGACAAGAAATAAAATGAAAAAGGAAAAAGAACTCAAAAATTAAATGCAGAAAATAAAATAAATAAAATTACCATACCTGCCCCGATCATGTGGATATCCAACCAATCCCTTCCACCCTTTCTTCTTTAAAATTTGATAGCACTCTGGGAGGATGTTTCCCCATCGTAGGTAGCCAACTTGCTTGCTTGAAAATATTTTCTTGGGACGATGATTCCTAGATTTATGCCATTGTCTGCATAAATCCTTGAGAATCTTGGCATACGATGGCTCTTTAAGACATTGAAGAATTAAAGCTTTGGATTCATGATGTGTCTCAAGAGGGACAATGATGAAGGAATGAGCTTCAATACTCACTTCCTTGTCATTGGACAAACTTGTATCTGTTGGGGGCTTAATTTTTGCTTTATGTTCAGCTTGCTCCTCTTGTTCAATTTGGTCTCTGTGTTCAATTTGCTCCTCTTTCTCTTCTTGCTCCTCTATGTCATCCACTATTTGCTCCTCTTTTCCTTCTTCCCCTATGTGCTCAATTTGCTCATCTTTTCCTTCCTCCTCATTGTTATCCACAATTTCCTTACTCTCGAGTATGGTGGTGTCAGGGACATGCTCATGACAAGAATGGCTAACATCATCCTCATCAATCATGTAGTGCCCTTCAGCCATCAACTGACTTTGAAGCTCTTCTTCCTCCATTCTGTTGAATTCAGCAACCAGATAATCAATATGTCCTTCTATCTTGGCAAGATTCTGTATATTCTCGTTATCGCTTATAGAGGCGGACATAAGCTCTTGCATAGCCTGGTTATTGCTCATAGTGGCATTCTTCAGCTCTTCTCTACTCTGTTTAAGCTCTTGCATAATCTGGTCGTTGCTCATGGTGACACTCTTAAGCTCTTGCATCATCTGGTTGTTGCTCATGGTTACCTTCTTAAGCTCTTGTATATTTCGGTTGCTTGTCTGAATGAATGCTTGGAGTGTTTCTTCCAATGATAATCTTCGAGGAAGGCAATCATATGATGAAGGGGTTGTTGGAAGATTTGTGATCGAACTGCAGATATGCAGGATTGTGCAGTTCATGGTATTGGGGAGCACAATTTTCCGTGGCTTGAGCTTGCCATGAGAAATTAGGATGGTTCCTCCAATCCGAATGGTAAACATTGGAATTTGAATCGAAACCCGGACTGGAGAAATTTGTGTTCATCTGCTCATAAGAAGGATTGCAGAATTGTCCCCATGATGGACAATTACTAGAACTATTATAAGGATTGGAGCAATATGAACATGGTTAATGTGGGTAAAAATTGTGAGTGTAGTAGATAAGAGCAGGTGTCCTACCACTAGGCGAAGAACGTTGTGCTGAAAAATTGTTATAATTATCATAAGGAAAATCCATGCTTCACTCTCACTTTTTAACATGCAAATATCCCACATAAAACATCAACCAATTTTCAATTTTATTTTTTATTTATTTTTATTTTTTTAGAAATAAATGGTTTTAAAAAATTCAAACAATTCCCCGGCAACGGCGCCAAAAACTTGATGCGAATTTTAAATGTACTCGCAAGTGCACGAATCGTTTGCAATAAAGGGTTTTGCAAGTGTGAGGTCGATCCCACAGGGAATTGTGTTCTTGAAAACAAATTTATGACTAAATTAATTAAATCTTAACCTAGTTCCAAAAAAACGTTTGATTTTTTATAAAAAGAAAAACAACATAAAGTAAAATAAAACAAAAGAAAAGGTACTAAGGTTTTGGAATCCACACCCACCAAATCATAGCAACATATTCTCATGTTCATCAATACACATCCGAAGTTCTCACCATACAACTCTTATGTATGTTCTACTATGCTAAAAAAAATCATTAAATCATTCAATGAATCTGTTCTTTGCACAAATCACAAAAGATATCCGGTTTAAACCAAATCATCAAATGTATCCGTAGAACGAAACACAAAGAATATCCGACGTTTTGATAAATAAAAACCGAAGCAATCAATTATGTGAAATTATCTCAAATCATCAAATGTATCCTTGAATCACAAAAGATATCCAAGAATCTTCCCACAAATTGAAAAGAAGTAAAACATTGAAAAAATTAAACCAAATAAAATCGGATAGTATAAACTTACATGAAAATATTGTTGCTCTTCAATGGTGAGGCTTCATCCTCAACCTTAGTTGAAAAATTAGCTACACATGACTATGAAAAATAAATTCTAAACTAAAGAAAAACTAAACTAAAAAGAAAAGAATAGATTTGGTCTCTAGCTTCTCACCCTCTTTTTCATGACGCTTAGAGGTCTATTTATAGGGAGAAAACAAATCCTAGAAACCCTAGAATTTCTAGAAAAATCGGAGGTTAGTCTTCTAGTTTGAGTAGGAAACTCAAAACACAATCCAAGAAGGAAAAGGACTCCAAATTCGTCCAGATTTGCGGCATTTTATTGCGAGGAACTTTTGGCATAACAGATGTCCGAATTATGAAACTCTTATTTCATAAGGATTTGTAGAAAATTGAGCTATCTTTCCAACGCCGCTTGATTCTCCTTAATCAGATACTTGAGCTGAAAGTTATGACCAAAATACTATGACATATGCAGAATCTGAAATTTAGTCCAATCCGATTTTGACTCCAATTGGAGAAATTCTGATTTAGTCCTCTCCTTGATTTGATTGAACATAACCACATCATCTAGGTCTTCTCAAAGTGTGCTTTCTTTCACTATAAAGCTATTGTTTTCTCTCAATGACCTGCAAAATACTAAAATACCAAAACTAACAAAAAACATTAAAAAATAACAAAACTAAAGGTTTAGTAAATGCAAATTAAGGGATCTACATATGCCATATTTGGCACTCATCAAATACCCCCAAACTTATATTTTGCTAGTCCCTTAGCAAAACAAAACAAAACAAAACATAAAATGAAAGTTTGAAACATAAATCCTCTTTCTTGAGAGAAACTATTGCATTTAGCGTATGCAACAAGCCTTTTAAACCCCTAGGACTCCCTAGTGGACGAGTGAAGTCTCGTGAGGGTTTGCCAGGAATGATACCCACAAACATTTTAAAGCACTATGTTGTTGAAAAACAAGAATTCCATTAGAGCTTAGAGACGTGTTATTTCCTCTAGAGCCGTTTTTCAAGTGTACTGCGCTATAAATCGAAGTCTATCTTAGAGGTCGGCTCTAAGGTAAGGAGTTCCATTGAAGACCCCTTCAGGTAGGTGAACCTGGTTGGGAAGCGTTCGTGTTGGGTTACACGTCAGAGATCAAGGTACGACCACTGCATCGGTACATGTGAGTGTTACTATCTTGTATCTAGCTTTGTCCTCTGAATAGTGGAATTCCTGGGTTTGGCTGCCCCAGAGTGGTTTTTCTCTTAACTGAGTTTCCACTTTATCAACAAAAATCCTTGTGTCATTTACTTTCCGCTGTGCCTTAATTTTTGTTGACACTTATGCACACACTTTACTTTTAGAATTCATTTCAAATTTTCAATTGGTATTAGAGCTTGGTACACTCTGAGAAGATTAATTTCTTGAGTGTTTTTATATTTGACTTCTATCTTTATTATGTCTCAAACTCTTAATTTTGTTCCTGCCTTTGATGGCTCGAACTATGGCTATTGGAAGGTACGTATGCGTTTCTTTTTAAAATCTATTGACTGTTGGGGTATTGTTGAGACTGGTTGGACTAAATCAGAGGATACAACACTTGAACTAGTCACTGAAAAGAACGCTCGTCTTTCAAATGACAAAGCCCTCCATGCTCTATGCCAAGCACTTTCTCCATCTGAATTCACCAAAATTTCAAATTGCGAATCAGCCAAAGCAGCATGGCAAATTTTGGAAACAACATATGAAGGCACAAAACTTGTAAAATCTGCCAAACTTCAGATGTTGATTTCAAAATTTGAAGAAATTAAGATGTTAGAGGAAGAGACATTTGGAGAGTTTTACTCTAAAATAAGTGACCTAAGGAACTCCATGGTGAGTCTTGGGAAACCTATCTCGGATGTAAAACTCATCCGAAAAATTCTCAGATCTTTGCCCGAGCGTTTCAGGATTAAGGTAACGACTATTGAGAAAAGCAAGGATCTTGAAGAAATGAATATTGAAAAGCTGGTTGGATCTCTTCAAACATACGAGCTGTCTCTGTCCCCGGTCAAGAAATTAAAGACCATTGCTCTTAAGGCTTCCAAAAAGAGGGTAGAAGCCTCCTCTGAAGAAGAATCTGAGGATGAAGAAAAAGCTGTGGCAATGCTTGCCAAAAATTTCAGAAGACTAATGAAAGATGATCGGTTCAAGAAGAAGTTTTCTGAAAAAGCCAAGAAACCTCTCAGAGAAGCTGAAACAGAGGATGAGAAAGATCCCAGAGGACCCCGATGTTTTGAATGCTCAGGCTATGGGCATATCCAGGCCGATTGCGGGAATCTCAAGAAGGGCAAGGGGAAGGCTTACAATGTGACTCTCAGTGATGAGTCCGAAGAAGATGCTCCAGAGTCTGACAAATTTCTGGCGTTTGTGGCCCCTTATGTTGAAGAAGAAGACTCATATTATTCGGAGCATAGTGAGAATGAGGTAGAGCTCAAGGAAGAATACAAAACTCTCTACAAAGAGTTTGAGAAGCTGAGGGAAGGGCGAAAGCAGCAAGTTAATGATCTGAACAGTCTGCATACTGAGAAGAGCTCACTGCTGCTCAAGATACAGGAGCTCGAGGAAAAGCTACTTGAGACATAGCTCCAGCTAGAGAGAGTCACTGATGAGAAGTTGACTCGTATGTTGTCCATCCAAAAGAGCCCACATGACAAGACTGGTCTCGGGTATGTAGCTTCCTCTTCTGATATTCCTTCTTCCTCGAAGACTGTGTTTGTGCCTCCTATAGTCCCAAAGCTTCCTCCAGTTATTGAAGATAAACAGAAGGAAAAGGTCAATGATGATGTTCCAGGCACTCAGCAGCCTCATTCCATCAGAAGACCTCCTATTTGCCATCACTGCGGTCTCAGTGGGCTTGTACGGCCTCAGTGCTCCCTCTTGAAAGCACAAAAGGCCAAAGCCAAGAAAGAAGTGCCTAGACAAGCTCAGTATGGCACTGTACCTGCAGTTCAGCATCAGACTCCTTGGCATCAAGCACCATGGGGACAAGCACCAAGACATCGGTTCCAAGCCTCTTGGTCTCATGCTCCTCAGCTTCAGCGGCCTCAACAGCGGTTTGTACCAGCCAATCAGAGTGGCACTTACAAGAGCAAACCCAGGCATTTGAGAAGGCCTCAAGAGCAATACATCGGTGAGCCTCCTGTTTGGATGCAAAACATGATGGAGTGGATGATGCAGTCTTGTCAGCCACCACCCACTAGAAGGCAGACTTGGGCTGAGAAGGACAGTTACCCCAGGAGGGCGAATAGGCACACCTAGCGGATTCAGGTGTTCATGCCTAGGATTTGGTTCCTAATCCTAAGGCATTAGGTTTGATTGCTAGCATATTTTCCTTGTCATATTTATGTGCTAGTTATCTAGGAACCAGTTGGTTGTGCCCCCTTGTTTTTTTTTTTTAGAAAACTTTGCAGGTATTCTTGGGGAAGACAGAAAAAGTAGGTCGAGCGACTGTTTTTCTGTAGTGGCATCTTGAGCACACACAGGTTTGATTGTACCTTAGCATATGATGTCTTTTTTTCATATTGCTTGTTGTGTTGGTTTATTTCTTTTAATAAAAAAATAAAATAAAATAAAAAATTTGGGGAGAATTTGCATGATATTATTTCTCTTGGCTTATTAGATATTGCATGCATTCTTGCCTAATATCTCAATTCGATATGCATTGATTAAATACGCTTAGATATAATTGAGAGTTTTGACTATGCTAGCCAAGTGTTTTTCCTGTTTATGCAAAAAGTAGGATAGCTTCTTTCCTCATGCGATGAAAAAGTGCACTATCCCGAGCTCTCCTAAAGGTACATCTTTCCTTCTCTAACTCTTTGCTTTTGGAAATTTTGGATAAGAGAATAAGTCCTTGATTAGATGGCCAAATTGACCACAGGCTAGTTGAACTTAGCATCTATAAATTCTGGCACTCCCTTCAGTTTGCAGTACCATAAGATTCAAGCAGTAATTCATAAAAAGTTATGTGCTTTAAATTTTGTTTAATCACTGCTTATGTGCTTAAATTTTCCTTGCCCTCTATGAGCAAGTAAAAAAATTATTATATGTGCTGTATCTTAGGGGGAGTGTATCAGATGAGGGTGTCTAGGCCCTAGCAAGCTATAAGGTTTGACTTTTGGCTAATCTGTCTTGGATTTTCTCTCATGTCTAGAAAATATAGTTGCATTTTGTCATGTCTTGGATAGTCTTACCCTGTGGGAAAAGAGTCTCCACACACACACACACGCATTGCTTGAGTTGAGTTGCCTATTTGATTTTTATATGATCAGGAAAAATTATGTGTGCTAATTGAAATCTCAACTTCCTTTTATATCTCTATGTATTTCTAAGATGCTATTTGATTGTGTTATCAGTTGATTATGCATGCGTATTCTGACACTGACTTGAGAAAATTTGATCTCTGTAAATTCTTCTCAGCCTTTCTGGTGTTTCAGTGTGGAGCGTCCGGATGGTCTACATTGACGTCCAGACGGACTAGTGGCCCGAACGGTTCTCCCTTGGAGTCCGGACGGAGATGGAGCCCACATGTCCGGACAGGACCTGACGGAGTCCATACGCTCGTTGTCATCATTGTCCAAATGGTATCTTTATATCGTCCTGACGTGCGCGACCTTTCTGCTCCTTTCCGAGGCAGCGAGCGTCCGGACGTCATTAATCCACCGTCCGGACAAGGACCCCACAACGACTATAAAATGCTCAGATCGCAGAATTCTCTTCACACCCCACAAAATCATATTTTTTGGCTGTTTGTGAGTAAGGTTGGCTTTAAGTTTTTGGCATTTTGCATATATCTCTCATATTTCAGGTATTTTTCTAGTCTTTTTCTCTTCAGTTTTTTTTTTAAAGCTGTTAGAATGTTATTTATTTTTGGAATATGAGATGCATATATCTGCCATGCTAAAATTTCTTGGACTTAGTTGATATTATTTTTGAAGTCCCTTTACTACTGTTATTCTGCCAAATTTGTGTTATCCTAACAAAAATATTTTTGGAATATTTTTCTTTGGAAATTCTTCTTGGATCTTTTGCAGAATCATGTCTGCCAGCAGTCCACCCCGCAGGGTCTGTCAGAGGCTTGTGGAAGATAGGGCTGAATTTCAGGCCAAAATTATGGACCGCTCCGTCATTGCTGAACGGAACGTGCTTCGGGCTGATATCATGGTGCCACCACTGGACAACATACTTGACATCATTCAGACATACAAGTGGGGATATCTCCACAGCTATGCTTGTGTGGTGTACACCAGATTGGTCAAGCTGTTCTACGCCAACCTGGAGGTGGTGCAGAATGATGATCATGGAGTGGTGCTCTAGTCCTCCGTTGCAGGCCATCTCATCACTGTTGATCCTCAGGTCATCAGTCACATCATCCGAGTCCCAATGCTCGAGATTTCGGCCAGCCCCTACAATGAGGTGGTAGTGCCTCCATCCCTGGATGATCTCAAGGAATTCTTCCGTGCCGTTCCACAAGGTGTGGAGCGCTCTACTGCCATCCGGATTGGTGCCTTGTCACCCTTCCACCGCATGCTGGCCAAGATAATCCAGCAGAACATCTGGCCGGTTGCCCGGCACAGTGATCTGATCCTGAAACGGGCCCAGTTTGTCTATGCTATCCACCTCCGCCTGCCTTTCTGCCTATGCAAGCACATTTTGGGGGTTATATTAGAGGCCCGTGATGAGAGCACTGCTGGTCTCCCTTTTGGCTGCCTCCTTACTCAGATTATTCTTCAGTCGGACATAAATGTCAATGGCAAACCAAAGAAGAAAATCCAGCAGCCCATCAGCAAGCAGACATTGATGAAGTCTAATGCGCAGCTGCGGAGAGATGACTCTGATGATGATGAGGCGCCCCCACCTGCTGCTATGCCAGTCAACTTTCCAGATATGGCTTCATCCTCACATACTGTACCACCATCTGAGCCAGAGGTAAATTATGCTCAGATTATGGAGGCTCTTGCTGCACTTCAGGGAGGGATGAGCAGCTTGCAGGTGTCTATGTCCTCCATGCAGCAGTCTATGAGTTCCTTGCAGCTTTCTATGCACTCCATCGAAAGGTACGTGGAGCAGAACCAGCTGGACCTTCAGGAGTGCCTGAAGTATCATCATCCTAACAGCAGTGATGATGAGGATGGTGCAGATGGGATTTTACCCATGACTGAGGATGTTTGATTCCCTCTTATGTTTTTTTTTGTAGTCTTTTTGTTATTTTTGAGACAATTTCTGTTTGTGGTTAAAACTTTTTGGATATATATTACTCTGTTTCCCGGGTCCTTCTGAGACCGTTAGGGGGAGTAATTTTTATGACAGTTAGTTTTTCTTACTCTGTTTACCCTTTGTCCCTTTGTGACAAAAAGGAGGAGTAATTTTCATTTTGGACCAGGAATGTATTTCCAAACCGGTCAAGTGATTTTTTGTTCCATAATGGCCAAAGAGGGAGTTTGTTAGTATTTTGGCCTCATTCTGTGTTTGGACAAAATCACTTATATGTAAGGATGCTGCAAACAGGGATTCCACTGTTCAGAGTGAAGTCAGAAGAATTTCAAAGTTCCCTGTCAGCCGTCCGGACGCCCATCTGTCTACTACTCCATCCGTCCGGACGATGTGTCATCCCGTCCGGACGCCAGACACTCCAACATCATCTGTCCAGACGACGTGCTTCTTCCGTCCAGACACTTCACTGTATCGAGAAGCTTCTGTGCCAGCTTGCTCCTTCTTGACGTTTCAGCAGCACGTCCGGACGCCTATCAGTTCTCGAACGGTTCACTGATTCTTTCCAAGTTCCAAGAAAGGGAAGATCAATCAACCGTCCGGATGATGTGGTATACCGTCCGGACGCGTATCTCCGTAAGGCAAGAATCACAGTTCAAAATGAACCGTCCGGACATCTAACAGCTGTGGTCCAGACGCTGGTGCATCGTATATGCTGAAGTTTAGCCGTCCGGACGCTCCTGCCCCTTGGTCTGGACGCGTGACGCCTGTTATGGAAATTACTTGCAGTGGACGTGCGTCCGTCCGGACGATCGAGCCATCCCGTCCGGACGATGTTCTTATACAGGAAAGATTTATCCGCGAAAATTTTGGAAAATCCTGTTGCACAGTTGTCCGTCCGGACGGTCATGGTCCACCGTCTGGACGGCTCACAGGCTTATTTTGCCTGACGCTCATTATGACCCCCAGACTATAAATATGGGTCCTTGGGCACTTAGAGCTGCAAGAATTCGGTGTGAATTCCATTAGAGCTTAGAGACGTGTTATTTCCTCTAGAACCGTTTTTCAAGTGTGCTGCGCTATAAATCGAAGTCTATCTTAGAGGTCGGCTCTAAGGTAAGGAGTTCCATTGAAGACCCCTTCAGGTAGGTGAACCTGGTTGGGAAGCGTTCGTGTTGGGTTACACGTCAAAGATCAAGGTACGACTACTGCATCGGTACATGTGAGTGTTACTATCTTGTATCTAGCTTTGTCTTCTGAATAGTGGAATTCCTGGGTTTGGCTGCCCCGGAGTGGTTTTTCTCTTAACTGAGTTTCCACTTCGTCAACAAAAATCCTTGTGTCATTTACTTTCCGCTGTGCCTTAATTTTTGTTGACACTTATGCACACACTTTACTTTTAGAAGTCATTTCAATTTTTCAATTCATGACATTACACACCTTGCCACTGGAGGTGCACTTGGTGTGGAAAATGTTGTTCCAAAGCCGATCTTCTTTTGCGTAGGTGGATTTCAAGATCCTACGAATTACAAGAGACTCCCCTTGATCCGCATATGTCTAGTCTTCCTCGGACTCGTCATCAACTGGTTCATCCTCAACATCATCTTCGAAGTCTTCCTCAACAAGTGAAACAATCTTGCGATTTAGACAATCAAAAGCAATATGTCCAAAACCATGACATTTAAAGCATTTTCTACTTGAGTTAGAAATATTGGAGAGATTTGAAACTCCTGGAGCTTCACCCTTGACTGGTGGTTTGGCTTCACGCGTGGCTGGTTTGACAGGTACAACCTTGGGAAATGGAGTGGCCTTGGTAGTAAAACTACTCCCCCCGATTGATGATTCCTTCTTGATTAAAAGGTCGATAGGTATTCCTACGCTCTTCCTTCAATTGTTTTTCCACCTTAATTGCTAGCTTACATCATTGTAAGTCCAATAAGGTTATAATTGTACAACATTTCCGATTTCAGAACATAACCCTCCAAGGTAACGGGTTACCATTTGCTCTTCCAGTTCTTCAATATCACAACACATCATAGAATGATCAAATTCTGCTGTGTACTCCTCCACAGAAAGCTCGTTCTGCTAAAAGTTGTGGAACTTAAGAAAAGCATCTTGCCAATAATGATCTGGCAAATACTTCTTTTTGAGAGCCTTCTTCATCTTTGCCCATGTCACAATGCGGTTTCTCCTTTCACGTTCTAGCTGTTTCTTAAGGGCACTCCCACCAAATAGAAGCATGCTTCCTCAACTTGATGACGACAAGCTTCACCTTGTGATGTTCTGGAATATCTTTGTAATCAAAGATTCACTTGATGAGTGGCAAATATTGTACATTTTGATCCCTTAATTTGCATTTGTTAAACCTTTAGCTTTGTTATTTTTTAATATTTTTGGCTAGTTTTGGTGTTCTAGTATTTTTGCAGGTGATTGATAAAAAATGATGATCTTTTGGTGGTAGAAGACCAGCAGCTCTTTACGTGAAGACATGAAGACCAAAATTTTGATTACAAAATTCATGTGAACTAGGCACCACACAAAAGACAAGAGATTTCTTTAATGAATAAAAAATAAAAAATAAATAAAAAATAAAAAAGCAGCAATTCTTGTACACCAAAATGTAGAGGCCCAAGGGAGAGTTTTCTTTGTCTTTTTGTCTTGTCCTTAAGTAACGCCATTGCCCTTGAAAGACACCTACTTGGCTACTTGTAAGCTTGCATGCGTCGTGGAGCATTTGATGTAGTACTAAGGCAAGTCCTGTGGCACCTTTTGAAGAGCAGATTTTTGAGTTTTTTTTTTTTTTTTTTTTTTTTTTTTTTTTTTTTTGACTCTTTCCATAATTCACAGCACCAAAATAGCATAAGACACTGCAAGGAGGACCAAAACAATGAAACACGTGAACTGGCCAGCTCTTCCCAAAAAGACAACAAAAATAGAAGGAAACAAGTTCTCTTTCTTTTGGAAGGCAATGCCCAAAATTTCTGCTGGACCTGTAGGATTCAGCAGAAATTGTAGAAATTTGAAGACAAGAGGCGCCAATTTTTTAGCTTGTTTTAAAAACCTAGCCTTTCCTTATAAAAGGAGGAAGACACCTATAGTTAAACAAGTCCCTTTAAAAAAAATTATTCCACAGCATGACTGGAGGGTAGCTCCAGTTCACGTTGGTTTTCTTCTTATTCCAGTTTTAAGTTTCTGTTCTTTTTTCTTCTTTTTTTTTTTCCGTCAGTTTCTATACTATTCTTTTTTTTTTCTTTACAACTCAATTATTTTCTTTTAAAATTCAGACCAAAACATGACTGGAGGGTAGCTCCAATTCACAATGGTTTGCTTCTTCAGCAATCAGTAGGTTTTTTTTTTTTTTTTTTTTTTTATACATCTATAGACGTGCGTGGTGAGAGGCACAAAACTCTTGAATTTTATTTCGTTCTTTTAGAACCAGCAATAGAATAGCTATTTTCTTTTCTTTTGTAACTTAGAACAGCAACTATTTTCCTCTTACAATTCTCCCTTTATAAGTCTCTTTAATATTTACGCTCTTTATTCAAGGTTTTGTGGTGTTTCTAGTCATGGGGGCCTAAAATCCTCAAATAAAGTTGAGGCTAAAACCTTACCATTGATAACATACACATTCTTGTTATACTATTTGTACAATCCGATGTTTATTGAAATATTATTCAAGTCCCATTCATTTTATTGATTTATGTCTTTAAATTGAATGTTTGTTTACTGAAAAAGTTAGATATTTAATGTGTTTCAACCGATGGATAAAACGATTTATTTGATTGAGAGAGGATATCCATTGTGATTTGTTTATCAAACGGATACAATGGATGATTTGATTTCAAATGGGTACTCGTTGTGATTTATCTTTGAGTTGGATTCATTAAATGATTTAACATACATTGTTAAGGAACTTGGATAGTGAACAAAGTTTAAATGTTTATCGGATGTATAAATAAAATATAAGAGTGTGTTGTTTGATTTGGTTAGGTGGATTCTAAAACCTTAGTACTTTTTATCATTTGTTCCTTAACAACTTTAATTTTAGTTTGTTATTTTGCATGTTTAAACCCAAAAACTTGGAACTAGGTTAAAATAAAATTAGTTAAAATAGAAATTGATTTTTGCAACACATTTCCCGGTGGATTCGACCTCGCACTTGCACACACACTATATTGCAAACGATTTTTGTACTTGCGAGTTAATTAAAATTTGCACAGGATTAACATTCTCTCCATCGTCCCTAGAAGCTTCAACAACAGAACCATGAGGAAGGACATCATGTTTAGAGGCTTCATAACGTTCTAAACGTTCTTGGAGCTGCTGTATTTGTCTCCTCAAGTTGTCCATTTCGATATATCGCGGGTTACGTTCATTTCTATGGCTGAATGTAACCCTCCAAGCCTGAGCACGACAACCATGAACAGCCATAGAAATCAAGACTTTGAGCAACCTGGCTATAATACCAACTTGATACCAGACATAAATGGAGATGGAAACAACTACACATACACAAACTCACACTCAAAAGATAACACCAAAGGGATATAGAATATCACCACCCAAATGATTACAACAAGGGATACAGAACTTTAGAAACTCACCACTCTAAGGATCACACCAAAGAGATACAGAGATATAAGGAGAACTCCTCTTACAAGCCAAAGGCTGGTGTTTAATTATTTAATACCAATTAATTAGCTGATTGACTTGCCTATTTCATACCAATTAATTGGCTGAATGACTTGCCTATTTCATACCAATTAATTGGCTGATTGACTTGCCAATTCTATACCAATTAGTGTTATTAGTGTTTAAATAGCAATATTATGCTATGGGTTAGTAAAATAAATTATGGGTTTAAGATCGGAAACCCTAATTTGTTGGGTTAAATTATTTTGGGGGTTTTAAAGTGTTTAAAACCTATATTATTAATTTGTGGATTAATTGTGGTTATAGTAATGATTAATTCCAAATTAGCTATGGGTTTTGTAAAAAATAGGTATTTAACGGTTAGGTGCTAATGTTAGTAAAAATAAATAATTATGGGAATTTAGTTTAAATAGTATTAGCGAAACTGACCCTAAGATTTTCTTATGGGTTAATGTTATTTTAAATGTGTTAATGATTTAAGTTAATAAGTTAGTAATTATTGTAAAAGATTAGTGAATAAAATTTTAGGGTCAATGTTAGTATAAAAGTGTTAGTGAAAATAATTTATGGGTTAGTGAAATCAATTGCGGGTTAGTAATTAATATTATGAGTAAATAGTTAAATGGTGATTTTAATATCTAACCCTTGGTAAATACTTTGGGTTAGTATTGTTTGAGTTTTAGTTAGTGTCTACGATTTATGGTAGACGATTGGAACCCTTAAAAATATTATGGGTTTTCCAACAGTTTAGCCTTGAGTGATTCAAGTGCTAATTAAGGTGTTAATTATTTAAAGTGCTAAATAGTGCAATGTGTTATTCCACAGTGATACATTGCAATGTGGTGTCTCGGAGACCTAAGCTTGATATCCGCCCAGCCAGGTGAGTATTTTACTCAATGAGGGATCTTAGGAATTTAGATATATGAATTGCTGTGTTTAGTTTAATTTGATGCTAACTCTATGATGATAATTTGGTATATGTAATTATGAACTATATTGTGAAAATATGTTGATGAATTGATGTTGAAGGATGCATGAGATTTGTATTGCAAATGATGGCATGATGTTGAACTGATGTTGAGTATTGCATGAGATCTATGTTGTGAATATGATATATGTTGATGAATTGATATTGAAGAATGCATGAAATTCGTATTGTGAATGGAAATGTGATAATAAGATAATGTAGAGATATGCATGAAAATATATGTGAATGAGTGAGTTTGTGAGATATTGGTTGGAGAAATTGTAATGATAAATGGATGTTGATGACATTGGAATGTATTTATGGTTATGGAATTGTTGATAAAAATATATGTGATTGTGTTGTGAATTATTGGATTGAGAATTTGTGATGATAATATGATGTTGGATGGATGATTTGAGTAGCATGAGACTATGCTATAAATGTGCTTGTGTTGTAGAAAGTGGTATTGTTAAAAGAAAGATGTTTGGGAATACATATGCGATAATATATATATAGTGTGGATACCTTAGTATCATGAGAATCTGATAGTTGATAGATGGTAAGTCCAGTGTTGTAGTATCTGGCACAATGGAAGGTCAAAGGGTAGTAGCTCTCGGCTGAGATGTGTGGTAGGCCAGAGGGTAGCAGCTCTTGGCTGAGATGTGTGATAGGCCAGAGGGTAGCAGCTCTTGGCTGAGATGTATGGTAAGCCTAGAGTTGTAGCTCTAGCACTCGTAAGAAGTGTGCCCTACGGATTATAGCTTTACGGGCAGTGTTGATAGTAAGCCTAGAGTCCTAGCTCTAGCACTTGTGATTTGTGTGCCCTGCGGGTGGTAGCTTTACGGGCGATGTCGATATACGTAAGCCTAGAGTTGTAGCTCTAGCACTTGTGTGTTGTGTACCTTGCGGGCAGCAGCTTTACGGGCGATGTTATGGTAAGCCTAGAGTCGTAGCTCTAGCATATGTGAGTTGATATTCTTGGATTCTATGAGTAAGCCTAGGGTTGTAGCCCCTAGCTATGGAGTTGGTGAGTTCGGGGTATTGCTTATGGTATGTATGGTATATTGCTGTTGGAAACTGTGATATAATAAAAAGTGTGATGAATAGTATGATTCGTATGTGATGATGTGTTGTTGTGTGGACTAATGATTATGATAAGAGAAAGACATTATTGAATCTTCCATGTATATGTGTTTGTTTGCATTGTTTACTTAGTGAGTTTTATACCACTGAGGCATCGGTAATAATTACTGAGGCGGTGAACTCATACTTTCACCTATACAGATGTGGCTACCCCTATAACCGTATAGAAGATGTTCCTTTGACTGCAGATACTCTGGTCGTAGTTGAGTGTGTTGTAGAAGTGTACTTGGGATATTATGACTGAAGCTCGCCGCGACTATTGTAATTGTCGGACCACGGGTGTCCACTGTTTTATAGGTTTGGATTTATGGCTTGTGTCGCCTGTGACACTTGTATTGTAGAACCACTATGATTATGTAATTATTGTATTGATAAGACTTAAATGGATAGATGTTAAATGGCTCTTTGTTGTAGTTATTTGTGATAGATGTATAAGTTAGGATTCCCGCTATTCAGGTTTATGTTTTCTGCTGCATAGATAAATATATGTTATACTCTAATTATCAGGTATATGACATGGGGCATGTAATATATGTTGGCTTTGCGACACATCGTCGTGCCACTGTGAAGATCCGTTTATATTTTAAAAGATTAATGTTTATGCAAAAAAAAAAAAAAAAAAAAAGAAGAAGAAGAAAGGGTCGTCACACAACCCATACGGTAAAACCTTTGATTTGGCCTTTCTACATGTAATGCACCTACCACATATTCGAGTGACGTCTCTTCTCATCCTAGGCCAAAAGAAATGTTCATGTAAAATTTTTAAGGTTTTCCTGACAATTAAGTGTCCCATTAATCCCCCACCATGTGCCTCACGCACCAATAATTCACGCATTAAACAATTTGGCACACACAATTTGCTTTCTTTAAACAAATAACCACCATGCTTGTAAAACTTACCAAATGCCACTTTTTCACACGCCATATACACATCAGAAAAATCAGCATCATTGACATACACTTCTTTCACATATTCAAAACCAAGCATTTTAGCACTCAGAGAAGTAAGAAGTACATACCTCCGTGACAAAGCATCAGCAACAAGGTTCTCCTCACCTTGCTTGTAACAAATGACATAATGAAAGGTCTCGATGTATTCCATCCATCTAGCATGTCGCTTATTTAATTTACCTTGAATCTTGAGATGCTTTAATGATTCATGATCAGTGTGGATCACAAACTTCTTAGGCCAATGGTAGTGCTGCCACGTCTCTA
Source organism: Alnus glutinosa (assembly GCF_958979055.1). Classification (NCBI taxonomy): domain Eukaryota; kingdom Viridiplantae; phylum Streptophyta; class Magnoliopsida; order Fagales; family Betulaceae; genus Alnus; species Alnus glutinosa. The sequence continues at coordinate 15,244,690 of NC_084893.1, read as the reverse complement.
AAGCGCGAACAAGAGCATAAAGTTCTTTGTCAAAAGTGGGGTAATTCAAGGCCACCCCACTTAGCTTCTCACTGAAGAAGGCTATGGGCCGCCTATCCTGCATCAAAATGGCTCCAATTCCTATTCCTAAGGCATCACATTCAATCTCAAAAGTTTTGTTAAAGCCAGGTAATACTAACACAGGTATAGAACATAACATTTCTTTAATAGTAGCAAATGCATTCGCTTGATCACTCTCCCAATGAAATCCAACATTCTTTCTAATTATTTCAGTGAGTGGTGCAGCAATGGTATTAAAATCCTTAAAAAAAATAATAATAAAAAAATCCTCTAAAAGCTAGCTAAACCATGAAAGCTTCTTACCTCAATGATGCATTTAGGCGTTGCCCACTCCATTATAGCCTTGACTTTCGCTTCATCTACCTCAATACCTTTTGTACTAACAACATAACCAAGAAAAACAATTTTTTCCCTACATAAGGTACATTTCTTAAAATTAGCATACAACTTTTCACATCTCAACACATCTAACACACATCTCAAATGCTCAATATGTTCATCTAAGTTCTTGTTTTACACTAGGATATCATCAAAGTACACGACTACAAATTTGCCTATGAACGCACATAATACATGGTTCATTAATCTCATGGAAGTACTAGATGCATTTGTAAGTCCAAATGGCATAACCAACCATTCATAAAAGTCCATTTTGGTCTTAAAAGCAGTTTTCCATTCATCTCGGCCCAAGTGGATTGTACCAATCCTAGTATTGCTTCCTTGATCTTCTTAGCTCTTGACCTTGTGATTGGCCCATTTGGAACTTGCAATGGATCTTTAAGACTCGATCTACCATGGTGCTCATCATTATGGCACATCAAACACGCTATAAAACATGTCTCAATATCATTTCATAATCATCTTTCAAAACATGTAAAACATTTCTACAGTATTTCACTTCATTCATCAAAATATTGAAAATAAGCACAAGAACATATATTCATCCAAAAATAACATTGGCTCGTCAATCAATCATATAGAATTTTTATCATAAAAATACTTCAAGTTCTCAGTCAGTAAAATACTCACATTGGCTGCTCGGATGTTGGGCTCAACTATGGGTTCCTAGTCAACGACTTGTAATGTATCACTATAATCAACACATTGCACAACATTTTAGCAATTTCAACTCTAAACGTCCCAAAAACTATTGAATTGTTCAAGGGTTACCCCATGGAAAACCCATAGAATTTCTAGGGTCCCATTCGACTACCCAACCACAAATAACACTAACCCATAAGATAATTTTAGAGTTAGACACTTAAAATCACAATTTAGACAATAACCCAAAAACTAAGGTTTTGGAAAACTTACCAAAATTTCATCCAAACGCAACCCGAAGCTTGGGGATCGTTTAGGAAGCTCCAAAACACTCAAAACCTAAAGAAAAATGAAGATTAAACTCAAGTATTTCAAGATTTACACCAAATCTAGATAAACTTGAAATTTCTAGTTTACCTCAAATCAATCGGTGGAAACGTAGATCTCTTCGTGTAGATCGCATTCCCAGAGTTGGATTTGAGTTTGGGCTTAGATGTTCAAGAAATCTAAGGTTTTAAATGAAAAACCTAAGGAGAAATGAGAGAGGGGGGTGAGACATGTGAAAAATGAGCTGAAAAAGACTCATTTTCGGTTTATATTGCGTGCTGTTCGGACGGATTAAGTGGTTGTCCAGACACATATTGCAGAAATCTCAATTTAGCTCTCTAGAACTCCTGTCCAGACAAGGGGTAGTGGCTGTCTGGACAGCACCCCCCAGGAATGAAATTTCATTCCCTGCAACTTCCGTCAGGACCCGGTTCTTGGCTCGTCCGGACCTAACTTCCCGAAACTCGTTTTTACGTGTTTTCTAAGCGTTTTCTTGGTGTTTTCATCATACTATACCTAATTAATCATTTAGTTAATCTAATGAACATTTCAAACACAAATAATGTCATGGACATTACATTTGCGTCTCTATAAGTCACAAAACATTCTTGGTCTAGTCTGGAGTTAACAACTCTTTTGTTGCTATACCTCTCCAACTAACTGTCTTACCTACAAAAGTAACCACCTTTACTTTTTAGGCAAAACTCTATGAGACTTGCCAATAATCTATTCATCCTATGTCTGGATTATGACTGCTGATAGTACTCCTACATCATCATCAATGATTAGGGTCTTATGAATTCTATGTATTACAATTTTACTTCATATTTGTCATACTCATGGCTATATCCAAGTCTTTGATCTAAAATTTGACTTCTTATATCAAAACTTGATATTCCAATACTTTGGATGCATGCATAAGTTCAACAAAGTACTTTTGCATCTAGCATATTACATGCCTCTAGATCCTTTCTAAAAAATTTGTCTGATTGTATCATACATGGTGATTATCTTAAAATAATCAACATTAGACTTAATCTTGAATAGAGGTCAAGCATGGTTACAGGTGAAGAATTTTCTCATAGTAGATCCCTTTCTTTCTGAGAAACATTTTTTACCACCATTGCTTCGAAGATTTTATCCTTCCTTTCTATTCAACCTTTACTTGTAAAATCAATTACAACATCTAAGTTTTAATGTCGTTAAGCGCCTCTACAAGTAGTCAAACTTGGTTGGAGTACCAACCAGATTTTACATAGCCTTGATCTATTTATCCACATCCAATAACCATTCCATTGTATTCTTTGAGATATGATTCATCTAATGTCATTTCCCACTACAATATGGTTAGTACTTGAGATATGTAAATAGTAAAACACATAGAGTATCTAAAACATCCGTAATATCTTCAGATAACTATTAAATTATCCATTTTAATATCTTAGCAATCTTTTAGAATCTCTATACTCTTTCTTTGGATTTACTCATATAGTCTTAATTTTTAGGAACTTGGTGTGAACCAATATCTTCCAAACAAATAGCACTATATAGTTTCCATAAACTTTGTTTCTTTAAAGAAATTAGGTAGAGTATAACCTTTATTACAAACACATTTATTCTTCATATCCCACAATATCTTTGGTGTGAACAAAAAAGTAATCAACTGGGATACTATTTATATTTTGATGAGTTATATCCTAAGAGATACTTTAATAAAATCAAAGTTCTTTAAGTATCTGGAAACGCAGAGAATTTCATACATAAACTTCTCTTCTTATAACAAATCAGAATATCCTAACCAAAACACATACCTATTTCAAGTTTTCTTTTCAAATAAAAGAACCTTTTGTTGATATTATCCTTCAAGAAGGATTCTTAGACTAGGATCTTCTTAAGATCCAATGGGCCTCTAAAACCTATCTCAAACCAGTCTTTGGATCCTTGATGGATGAGCAAGTATGTAACGACCCGCATTTTACAAAAACGTAAGTAATTATATCTGGATAATTACGTGTCATTAACCATTCAGAGATGATAAATCTGGCAGCGGAAAATACGAATATCTTTTTTTTTTTAAACATCAGGGACAATTCCCTTACAACACATTCATAGCTTTAACTGACATCCTCTAGAAATACATTAAAAGTCTTTACACTATTTACAAAGAAACATGTGTCACATATGACACTAAAGCATACATGGGACTTAATAAATACAAGTAAATGTCTAAACATGTTACACGCAAATAGTACAAACATTTATGAGTACAAAGTACTGAAATCCTAACTACATAGCTTTAAATCTCTTAAGCTAGCAGTTAATCCAATCCATAATCTTCAGAACCTGCGCAAACATCTATGAGAAGGTGGTTACCGCCACAATCCCAAAGTTCCATAAGTGAGCTAACTGTCATTCAACAACATCATGATTTATGCGTTATTTAAGGAATAGAGATATGACATAATGATGTAGTGATAGTTTTCATGCAAAGTTTAACAGTTTAATATAGTCATGACACTCCACTCATATAAGGGCCGTACCCCCGGTCAGCGTATATCTCGAGGCCGTACCCTCTACATTACATTTTATTAGCATGGTTTCCGCCCTAGCAGAGTACGTCCCACGTCACTCCACTAGCACTTTGAAAGACAGTAGCAATCAATATGAATTATTGGGTTTTCGGTTCCAGGCACTATTCCCATCCTGAACCTTTGGAAGACGGTAGCAACCAATATTAATAGGTTAATTATTAAATGTATGCAATGATCAATCACACGCATCCAATTAAAATAAAACATAAACACAACATTATTGAAATCTGGTACTACCCTCAGTAAGTAATTTATACTTACAGCCCTTTCGTGCAGTCTCAGTTCATCATCTGCATCAAATACATATTTATATGCATAGAAGGTCAATAACATTCCTTTTAGAAATTCATGCCTAAACATGAATTCCATTTTTATACATATGCACATACATAGAAGCAATCATCTATGGAACACAATCTACATTAATTATTACTTAACATAACATGGTTAAGTTCCTACATTATTTTTCAATCATAACAGCTGACACCTCTAACAAAGCCTAATTATTTTTAAGGAACATCAATCCAAGCACCAAACCAATTAACAAAACATCTATTTTAAAACATATTAACTCTTAACAATTATTTCAACTAACTTATATTAAAGAAATCACAGTAAAACAGCATGCTCAATTTCCATAACACTCAATCTCTAAAACAATACATTACATGATTAAACTCATAAAATCATTCTTTAATTCTAGAGTTTCACAAGTAATCAAGCACTTTGTTTAAACAACATCACTCATTAATTATCAATAATCAAACATAATCAATACCCTTAAATATTATACAACTCTAGGTTTCAATAATACATATCAATCATCAATAATAAGACACAAGCCCATTTAATTACAATAGGGAATTCTTAATAAAAATTAGTTTAAACCGAACATTACAAGGCACAACAATTCATGCTTTACATAGATCAGGTCAACACATGATATATGGCTTAACCTCAAATGGCCAAACAATAATAGTACCCATAACCAAGCACACACTTACACTAATCCCAATAATACCTCATATCATAATTGATCAACAACAAAAGCCACCTAGAGTCTTAAATTCAGTTACCAATCCATTAGGACTACATTTAATCCATTCCAATTTAACTAAATATATCCCACATAAATATCTAGCCAATACCTCCAAATAATATTCCAATACCTATCCAATTGAAACAACCTAAAACAAATCTCCAAAACACTCATTTGGTCCAGCCTCTAGTCCAAAACAGTGAACACCAAAAACCATTCCTGGCTAAACATCACCAATATACACATAACTAGAACACTACTTGACTAAACTCATCAAATCTCCCCTAGCCAACATCCAATCAATTGAATCCCAAATCAGTACACATATACATAGCCACAACAGGGGAAATTCTTGTTAAATACAAATAATAGGAATCTGAATTCCCAAATCATCAATCAATCCTAAAATTTTAACATAATCTGAAACAGGGACCCAAAACTACAATAATTTTCTCAAATCAGCCAACAACAGTGGAACCATCAAATATTCAATCGGCCAACAGTCCAAAAACACCCAAATGGTCACTGCCAACACACAACCGACTACAACAGGGAACACTCCTAACCCATTCGGACATCAACACCCCAAGACAGAAAATCACAAATCAAAATACTCATTTGATCATTCCAAATCAAAAACAGAATTTCAATCCATAGAAAACCCCCAAAATCATAAACCCTAATTTCACAATAATCCAATTAATCCTCAAAATAAATTATCATAGGTTAAAGGAATTTACCCCAAGGATTTCTCATAGCAAATCCACTGGAGAAAGCCACCGATTCCGCCGGAAAAGCGGCCGGAAAATGCAAAGGAAGAACCGGGTCTTCCTCTCGGGTCTTCGGGTCATAGGTTCGGGTTTTGGGTCACGGGCCTTCGGGTCTTCGTCTGGGTTGCTGCACACAGGTCACGGCTCACCGGAAACCGCCGTTGGAACCGTCGGACATGGAGGATCGGACCTCCGGAAGGATCGGGTCACACGGATTCTCCCGGATCCGTCGGGTTTAGCTTGCGGGTCGTGGGTTTCTGGGCTAACGGGTCGTGGATTCAAACCCCTGGGTTCCGCCGATCGTCGGCTTTGGCTCTGCCGGCGACGACCCAGCACCACCCACCGAGAACCGGACCTCTGAGCGGTCGGATTTCCCTCCTGCCTCGTCGGGTCTCCCACTCACGGATCCTCTCTCTCCCGATCTCTCGGTCTCTCTCTCTGACTCTCAGCATCTCTCCCCCATTCTCACTCTCTCGTCTCTCAATCTCTCGCATCTCTCATCTCAGTCTCACTCTCTCTCGCTGTCTCTGTTTTCGGGCAACAGAACAGAGAAGAAACAAAGAAGGAAGAAAGAAGAATAAAAGAAATAAGGGAAGAAAAGAAATAGGAACCGGTTGCGAATCACTGAAGAGAGAGAGTGGTTTGATTTTATAGAATAATTAGGATATTATTTTTCTTGTAATCATTATCTCAGTAAAATATCACTCGATATTTTGAACATAACTTAGTAGTTAAATTTTATAAAATTATCTCTTATAAAATATCTCTCATAGAAATATCTCTCTAGATATTTTACATTGGTCTTTACCATTATGTATAATTCATTAAAATTATACACTAAGTCCGTTTTGATTCTAGTTCGTTTCATTGTCAGTATTATTATCTCAATAATATTTTAACATCATAAATTATATACCAATTATATATTGCACAGTAATATTACACGCAGTGAATATTACACATTAATATTATTTATTAATATTATTATACCAATTAGTCTACTGAATAATTTCGTCAGTCTATTTTATTCAGTCTTAAATTCTAATTTAAGACATTTATTTAATTACTTGAAATCTGGGGCGCTACATCCCTCCCCCCTTAACAGAATTTCGTCCTCGAAATTCGTAAACTATGCAATGCATAAAGTTTACACTAAAGGAAGATTTAGATCTCTAAATCGAGCGATTCAGATTTTAAGACAACACTTGATGCTAAATATAGACTATCCATTACTTCTAACCTTAGCAATATTCTACAGAGGAACATAAGCCAATAATGCACACTCCTATCTGTACATCATGACGCCATACTGCAACCTATATGGTTAACATCTAACTTTCACCATCCACATCGTTTTCATTTCTCTGCTTCAACGTAAAGGTCTGCTCTTATCATAGACCTCGTCTACTTTGTTCGTCCGTGTTAACAGTACCTGATCAGATCGTTGTATCTCCAAATACTTCAAGTAATACACTGGAATTTAACCTTATATTCTAATGTTAAAATTCCATCTTATGTTATTGAAATTCCAGCTCCCAATTCTAGGGAAAGAACTAATTCAAAGTCCAACACCTCCGATTAGCGTACGTCCTTAGTCATCAATAGGGGTCGAAGTTTCCTTCCATTAGGAAATTCTTTAACATAAGTCTAAGTCTAACCATTCTTATCCTCTAGTAGATAGTAGTCATTCATTCCTTAGACCTTAAACACGTAAATCACATCAGGGGAAATCACACTAAGTATTAAACTATAAATCAAGATATGGTTTACCTCAATCATTCTCAAATGCAGCTTAGTGGGAGACAAAAATAAATTCCTCAAGTAAATTCTTAGTCTATAGAATTCTCCAATGTTCAATTAGGTAGCTATCTCCTCTAATCAATTAGATTGATCTCTTATAGCTTATAAATATGTTCTGATTGTAACATGTATTACATCATAAGCACAATCATAATTACCCCTCTAAAATCATGACATCATCAACTGGGGCGTAAAGTTTATTTCAAATCTTACAAAAGATCTTGTTCTCTTATCCTCAAAAAGGGTGTAAGAAAATAATGTCTCTTAACTCCATCTTTAATTTAGTCCATAGACTTCAATTCATAATTTAGACATTATCCTTGCATTCCATTACAAGGTTTAACCTCAAATATGTTCAACTAGGAATCAGACATTCACTTAATATCTAATTCATTAAATCAGTCATCTCCAAAAATCAATGTGGTATCCACATCGAATATCACAATCAATTACCATGTTCCAGCAGCCTGATTTAGGAACAACTTTCTTTTGTCTATCACGTAGCATTTCTCACTTTCTTAAAAATTCAACTAGGAATCGATATTAATAGTATATCATAACCTATTCTCCATAACCATTCATCGTGTCTTCAATGAACTTAATGTGATCAATCTGCAAACTCAAATTTACTCCAAGTGACCTCGAAGATAGATTTTAATTTCACACATTGATTTCCAACAATGAACATTCAAAAGGTTATCAATATCCTTAAATCATATCTTTCTAATCCAATATCAAAATTAGCTACATAGATGGTATAAACCTATCATCAGAATTTCATTCTTTGGCTGGCATTATAAAATCAGTATGTAACTATTTTAAAACCTCGGGTTCAGCCAATGCAAAATCATTAGCAAACCTTAATTAATACTTGTTAGTTCATCATATCAATTATCTAAAATGAAATCATGGAATTCTCAATCCATTTGGCTAAGATCAGAAATTATCATAATCATCATTACTCCAAAGCTAAAGCAATATAGGTTCATTATCAAAGCTAATTATCAACTTAAAAGTATTATCAACCATTATTAACTCATCCTCAATATATTAATGTTATCATATTCTCAAATGATTGAAATCGAAGCATAAGTCAAATCAAACAGAAGAACTTAGGCTTCCAAAGCTAATTAATTCTATCACGTTCTTTTTAGGAAAGCCTGATGATAAAATCTTAGTCTTAAGAGTTGAGTACAAATTTTACTAAAAAGTAACGTAACTATTATGTACACTTAATTTTAATGGAAGTCATACCTGACACCAGTTCGATCACATATCTTATTAAAGATTACTCATACTGAGATGAGCTTATGTCTCCATCAGCGTCGTTCCCTCTGTCACCGTTGTTCGATTGAGACGAAGGACAAGCAATCAATCATTCAACCAATCAATCAAACAAACATTAGTGTCGAGGACAATCAATTAATGACGGTCATATCATAAAACTCATCATCCGCACTTAATATTTAGAATAGATCAATCCTAAACATTTAATGCCACATAATCAATCTATACCTCGATACAAAGTTCTAAGATATAATCATTTTATGCAGTGATCAATACTTTGGTCAACGACTTCTTATCTCCAAACTTTAATTGATAATACCATTGCTTATATAACTTCAAAGTTTCAATGGTCAAATCATTCCCTTAAGTATTATATATCATCATTATTCTAAATCATAACAATATGAATCAACTCACTTAAGGATTATTGATGCATACCTCGAACATTGCAGTCCTCTTTGTGAGTCCAAATTTCTTCAATCACAATTAATCAATCTTATAGAAGAGAATGTAAGAAAATAACATTTATATAGTACCATGATCTTTTTCATATTTCTGCATAATTACTATTACCACCCTCATAGGTCCACAAATTCAATCTTAACATTAATCCAATTTAATCATGCATTTGATCAATCCTCAGATCTGATGGTTAGAATGCTTATTCTCAAAATTAAGATTCGCCCAAGATATTCATCTTTTGTGCATCACATAAAAATCAGTTATATCAATTATCTTAAGCTCTAGAAAACCTCAACAATTTATCGATTAATAAATTCTAGCTTCTCTAGAGTTCACCAGATGCATAAGAAAATAATATCTCCAAGCGTCATCTAATTATTTAATCAACTCATTTCCTTATATATCCTCGACTATATATTTATGAATTAGCAATCCATAATTCATGCACCTATCTTCAATAGATATCAAAAACTAGATGACAGATATTCATTAATCATGACACATCTTAATGACATACATACATGCATCCTCACAATTCATATGATCCATCAATCTACTATTTATATACCTATCTTCAAAAGGTACTATAGATGCTCATTACTTAGCTAGTCATGAATCATTGACCCATAAGATTAATCTTTTCTTCCTTTCTATGGTTAATCAGGTTCACCTCAAAATCTCAATAATTTCTCTTTGATTCTAAAGTTAACCTTATCATGATCATAGGACAACTACCAATTCTAAGCACATCAATAAGTTGCTAAATCAATCTATCAACTTAATATCCATCAATCTATCAAGGTATCAAGCATCAAGATTATGCAATTTATATCTCCGAAATTATTGTTTCATGACTATACCTCAAAATAATATTAGGCATTAATCATCCTAATCATGAGATCAATTATACTTTCATACCTCAAATCTTTTGTTTATCATAGGCACGCTGCCGCCTAATGCCATAACCAAGGATCATATTTGTGACATGCCGAGATCATAGTCATGGCAAAATCCTTCTGTACTTAAAACATCCTAGTTTGTTAATCTCAAATGAGGCATATCTATTCAATTCTATACTAAAAGGATGATAGTTCAAACATTTATCTAATAGCTTTACAGTTAGAGCGAATAAATATTTAGCGTTATTAAGCTAACTCAGCGCTCATACAACAGCTAAAGGCATACATTTGAAGGCATGATCGAATTATTGATAGTAACGCTATGTACTATTTTATCAAGTATATATCACTACCAACATGCATATTTTAGCATATACATTATTAGTAGGTATTTTCTAAAGCCTTTTGTTTCTTTGCAAAGAAATCTTATTGTTTTCCACAACCTTTGAAAAACATTTTAGTAACACCTAAACGAGTATTAATTCTCATTCCAGAATAAGAGTTTAGTTTCTGCTTATGCAGTGAATTGTAGACATTAGAGTTTCAAACATGAATACAATTTAAATACATTTGTCATTTTTACAACACTTTATCTTTAAGATGTTTTCATCACATCTAAACATTTATTTTATAAACATTACACTTATGTTGAAAGCTCATATTTAATTCTGTTCAAAATTATTCTTTAATCAAAAATGGTTTCATATTACCCATTTTGTAATATAATTCTGACTTAGCATATAAATCATGTCAACATGTTATCTAACATGCAATAAAACTATATTATGCCTATGGTTATAATTCATCAAGGATCGGTAGCATGTACAAGCATACATCATTCAATATCTATAGAGGCATAAGGCATCATGCTACACAAGTCCTAACTGTACGCAGTGGTTAATAATATTATTCCTATGCATATTCATAGTACATTCTTTATTTGGCATGCAATTTTCAATAGATCATGTCAATATGTTTCCTAAGTTGCATAGCAATGAAAACATATAATCATATGAATCATACAATGCAAACATTTACATAGGTATAGAAATCCTAACTGTAAATGACAATTACCATTTCCTTATGCTACTTAACTTCATACAAAAGCTTTTAAGGAGTTTATAAAAAGTTCATTTTCCTATAGCTCTTGTGTTAACTCTTAGACTTCTATGGTCAAGTCTATAGTCCTCAGAACAAAATGCTCTGATACCATACCGTAACGACCCGCTTTTTACAAAAACGTAAGTAATTATATCTGGATAATTACGTGTCATTAACCATTCAGAGATGATAAATCTGGCAGCGGAAAATACGAATATCTTTTTTTTTTTAAACATCAGGGACAATTCCCTTACAACACATTCATAGCTTTAACTGACATCCTCTAGAAATACATTAAAAGTCTTTACACTATTTACAAAGAAACATGTGTCATATATGACACTAAAGCATACATGGGACTTAATAAATACAAGTAAATGTCTAAACATGTTACACGCAAATAGTACAAACATTTATGAGTACAAAGTACTGAAATCCTAACTACATAGCTTTAAATCTCTTAAGCTAGCAGTTAATCCAATCCATAATCTTCAGAACCTGCGCAAACATCTATGAGAAGGTGGTTACCGCCACAATCCCATAGTTCCATAAGTGAGCTAACTGTCATTCAACAACATCATGATTTATGCGTTATTTAAGGAATAGAGATATGACATAATGATGTAGTGATAGTTTTCATGCAAAGTTTAACAGTTTAATATAGTCATGACACTCCACTCATATAAGGGCCGTACCCCCGGTCAGCGTATATCTCGAGGCCGTACCCTCTACATTACATTTTATTAGCATGGTTTCCGCCCTAGCAGAGTACGTCCCACGTCACTCCACTAGCACTTTGAAAGACAGTAGCAATCAATATGAATTATTGGGATTTCGGTTCCAGGCACTATTCCCATCCTGAACCTTTGGAAGACGGCAGCAACCAATATTAATAGGTTAATTATTAAATGTATGCAATGATCAATCACACGCATCCAATTAAAATAAAACATAAACACAACATTATTGAAATCTAGTACTACCCTCAGTAAGTAATTTATACTTACAGCCCTTTCGTGCAGTCTCAGTTCATCATCTGCATCAAATACATATTTATATGCATAGAAGGTCAATAACATTCCTTTTAGAAATTCATGCCTAAACATGAATTCAATTTTTATACATATGCACATACATAGAAGCAATCATCTATGGAACACATTCTACATTAATTATTACTTAACATAACGTGGTTAAGTTCCTACATTATTTTTCAATCATAACAGCTGACACCTCTAACAAAGCCTAATTATTTTTAAGGAACATCAATCCAAGCACCAAACCAATTAACAAAACATCTATTTTAAAACATATTAACTCTTAACAATTATTTCAACTAACTTATATTAAAGAAATCACAGTAAATCAGCATGCTCAATTTCCATAACACTCAATCTCTAAAACAATACATTACATGATTAAACTCATAAAATCATTCTTTAATTCTAGAGTTTCACAAGTAATCAAGCACTTTGTTTAAACAACATCACTCATTAATTATCAATAATCAAACATAATCAATACCCTTAAATATTATACAACTCTAGGTTTCAATAATACATATCAATCATCAATAATAAGACACAAGCCCATTTAATTACAATAGGGAATTCTTAATAAAAATTAGTTTAAACCGAACATTACAAGGCACAACAATTCATGCTTTACATAGATCGGGTCAACACATGATATATGGCTTAACCTCAAATGGCCAAACAATAATAGTACCCATAACCAAGCACACACTTACACTAATCCCAATAATACCTCATATCATAATTGATCAACAACAAAAGCCACCTAGAGTCTTAAATTCAGTTACCAATCCATTAGGACTACATTTAATCCATTCCAATTTAACTAAATATATCCCACATAAATATCTAGCCAATACCTCCAAATAATATTCCAATACCTATCCAATTGAAACAACCTAAAACAAATCTCCAAAACACTCATTTGGTCCAACCTCTAGTCCAAAACAGTGAACACCAAAAACCATTCCTGGCTAAACATCACCAATATACACATAACTAGAACACTACTTGACTAAACTCATCAAATCTCCCCTAGCCAACATCCAATCAATTGAATCCCAAATCAGTACACATATACATAGCCACAACAGGGGAAATTCTTGTTAAATACAAATAATAGGAATCTGAATTCCCAAATCATCAATCAATCCTAAAATTTTAACATAATCTGAAACAGGGACCCAAAACTACAATAATTTTCTCAAATCAGCCAACAACAGTGGAACCATCAAATATTCAATCGGCCAACAGTCCAAAAACACCCAAATGGTCACTGCCAACACACAACAGACTACAACAGGGAACACTCCTAACCCATTCGGACATCAACACCCCAAGACAGAAAATCACAAATCAAAATACTCATTTGATCATTCCAAATCAAAAACAGAATTTCAATCCATAGAAAACCCCCAAAATCATAAACCCTAATTTCACAATAATCCAATTAATCCTCAAAATAAATTATCATAGGTTAAAGGAATTTACCCCAAGGATTTCTCATAGCAAATCCACTGGAGAAAGCCACCGATTCCGCCGGAAAAGCTGCCGGAAAATGCAAAGGAAGAACCGGGTCTTCCTCTCGGGTCTTCGGGTCATAGGTTCGGGTTTTGGGTCACGGGCCTTTGGGTCTTCATCTGGGTTGCTGCACACAGGTCACGGCTCACCGGAAACCGCCGTTGGAACCGTCGGACATGGAGGATCGGACCTCCGGAAGGATCGGGTCACACGGATTCTCCCGGATCCGTCGGGTTTAGCTTGCGGGTCGTGGGTTTCTGGGCTAACGGGTCGTGGATTCAAACCCCTAGGTTCCGTCGATCGTCGGCTTTGGCTCTGCCGGCGACGACCCAGCACCACCCACCGAGAACCGGACCTCTGAGCGGTCGGATTTCCCTCCTGCCTCGTCGGGTCTCCCACTCACGGATCCTCTCTCTCCCGATCTCTCGGTCTCTCTCTCTGACTCTCAGCATCTCTCCCCCATTCTCACTCTCTCGTCTCTCAATCTCTCGCATCTCTCATCTCAGTCTCACTCTCTCTCGCTGTCTCTGTTTTCGGGCAACAGAACAGAGAAGAAACAAAGAAGGAAGAAAGAAGAGTAAAAGAAATAAGGGAAGAAAAGAAATAGGAACTGGTTGTGAATCACTGAAGAGAGAGAGTGGTTTGATTTTATAGAATAATTAGGATATTATTTTTCTTGTAATCATTATCTCAGTAAAATATCACTCGATATTTTGAACATAACTTAGTAGTTAAATTTTATAAAATTATCTCTTATAAAATATCTCTCATAGAAATATCTCTCTAGATATTTTACATTGGTCTTTACCATTATGTATAATTCATTAAAATTATACACTAAGTCCGTTTTGATTCTAGTTCGTTTCATTGTCAATATTATTATCTCAATAATATTTTAACATCATAAATTATATACCAATTATATATTGCACAGTAATATTACACGCAGTGAATATTACACATTAATATTATTTATTAATATTATTATGCCAATTAGTCTACTGAATAATTCCGTCAGTCTATTTTATTCAGTCTTAAATTCTAATTTAAGACATTTATTTAATTACTTAAAATCTGGGGCGCTACAAAGTACAATACAACTTTGAAATACTTATGTTTTATTAACTGAAGAATAAACATCAAGTAATAATAGATTCTAAAATTAAATGTCATTCATATAAATCATAAATGATCTAAATATGACAACTTTGGAATTTCCATTCCAACTCCGAACTTTCAAGGTCTGTCTTTTATTTTCTTGGTTTTCTAGTTTCCTGAAACCCTTGCAATCCAATTGCAGACATGTATTAGTACCAAATTCACACACCAGGAATTCTAGTGGATTCTTACTAGACATGTATCTCAAAACCAAAAGAAAACTTTTACCTGAATGTTTGAGTGCCAAATACTTGGGATAATTTCTCATCCATTGCCCATCTCCTTCAATAAAAGCATAGCCCTTTGGACTTGCTCATAACTTTATTGACACCTATGACAACAGCTTTGTCATTTTCCTTGGTCTCCTTCTTCTCTCTTTTCAGTTTTGAAAAAGAAGTTTCACCAAGCATCATACCAGACTTAGGTTCCATCATGCTATCTTCTACTACACTCACAAATCCAAACGAAGAGCAAACCACTTTGCCTTTATGCTTACATCTATATTCCTTAAAATAGTGTATCATGGATCTGAGGATTTCATCAATCCTAGATTGATCATTAACCTTAACATCTAATAAACCCAGTTGTTTCAATTTGACAATCTCAGTGTGTATTGAAATAACTTCAGCCATCTCAGTATATGTGTCATGTTCAAGAATAAGATATTAACTGCTGATAGGTATTCCTAAAGGTACCACCGATGAAGGGAGTCACACGGTTTGGTAAAAAGGGAAAGCTAAGTCCAAGGTATGTCGGTCCCTTTTTAGTGATGGAGGTCGTAGGTCCGGTCGCCTATAGAGTTGAATTACCATCTAACCTAGCCGGTGTACACGACGTATTCCACGTTTCTACGCTACGAAAATACGTGCACGACCCGTTACACGTAATCGACAAACCCTTACAAGTTCAAGCAGATTTGAAATATGAAGAGAAGCCGGTGCAGATCTTGGATCGAAAAGTACAACAACTGAGGACAAAGACAATAGCACTAGTAAAAGTTCTATGGTAGAACCATGAAGTAGAAGAAGCTTCTTGGGAGTTAGAACAGGAGATAAGGAGCAAATACCCGTACCTATTCCCATGAGCCACTTTGAAGTAGGTATGTTTAATACTTTCGTGATTTATGACGTAGTATTTATAATTAAATAACTTTTACGATAGTAATTGTGTTTAAAATAGTTTGCGAGTAGTAGCTGTGAAAACATACTGTAGTCGGTATGTCGAGCCCATAAATAGATCGTGGTACTATATAAAACCAAATACCCAGGTAAAGATAGTATGATTTGAAAAACATTATTTTCGTACACCCATTTTAATAATTGTCAAATATCATGGAGTTAAAATAAAGTTGAAAACTCTGTACATCAAACCATACCTCAAGATCAACCAGAGAGAGAGTTACCTCAGTCTTCCACTAAGCCATGTCTCAGTGACTTTGAAGATGATTAAGGTAAGTAACATCTCTGCTTGAAATTTTTCTTACTTAGTGTAAATTTTATTTTCTTTTGGCATAACTTAGTTTACAAATTTCGGGGACGAAATTTCGATAAGGTGGGTAGGATGTAACGCCCAGTAATTTCAAGCTCTTAAGAAATCGTTGATATTGTTGAGGAGATAATATCCACATGTTTTATATGCAAACCTAAAGTTGTTTTGAAAACTTAAAAGATCAAAACCTAAAAACCCTTAAAAACCTAGAAGTAACATTTAAGCTTTAAACTTTGATTGAACCGAAAACAGGTCAAACAGACTCAGATTTAGTTAATTCAAAGACCGCGGTGCTCACAATAGAAATATCTATCACATGGTAAAATTTTGTGAAAAGGCCACATGTTGACTTTTTGTATTTATAGTTGACTATTTAAGTGCCAAGTGGCACTTGTGGTTAAACTTTGACCTTTAAATTTAGGCTTGATAAAAATGTTTTTATGGCTTATAAATACTCGATATAGTATATATATATAGTTTATACTTGAATCCTATGAAGTCAGAATTCAATTTAGTAACAGTTGACTTTTTATCCAAAACCGGTGCCTAAATAACCCAACTGTCGATATTAAATGAAAAACTGTCAAAGAAAAATATCTTCATGCTTCTAGAAACATTTATGTATAAAAAACAAGAGTAATGATGAAAGGATAGAATATCTCAAGAGTAATCATGACAAGAAAGAAAAATCAATAAAGCAAGTGTGAACACAGAAAGTGGATAAAAGATATTTTGGCTTTATAGACAGAAACTTTGACTTGACCGGAACTAAGACAAAACAAACTCGAAATGAGCCGAACCAAAAAGAGAAAGTGTTTGTCTTAAAGTCCTCTATCTACCCTCAAAATTTCACGACAATTGGAGCAGGTTTGACCATCGAAATAATTCTTGGAGTAGGCTGCCCTCTAGTTGGACGAAAATTCTAAAATCCAAATTTGCAAGACATTATCCAATAAGCTAATTATTTTATTACATTTTGCACCTTAAATACCCCTAATTTCCTCCTATAAATAAGCATGCAAGGGTCTTAGTCTTTACACACAAATCATAGACAACTTTCAAGAAAGCTTTTGCTTTGGTTTTCTCTCCCTTTTTCTCTCCTTCTACCACACGACTACTTTGGTGTTCTTGAAGTTATTTTTCTCTCTAAATCAGATTGGTAAGTAAATCTTGACACCTCTTCCTTACTATTTGATTTCATTACTTGTGTATCATTACTACGGAATTGGTTTAATCCCCCCCGTATTTATTTTATCATTACTACGGAGTTGGTTTGATCCCCCGTATTTATTTTATCATTTATTGCATTACTACGGAGTTGGTTTGATCCCCCGTATTTATTTTATCATTTATTGCATTACTACGGAGTTGGTTTAATCCCCCGTATTTATTTTATCATTACTACGGAGTTGGTTTAATCCCCCGTATTTATTTTATAATTTAATGTATTCCTACAAAGTGGCTATGCCGCTAATTTTCCCATTCCTTCGTATATTCATTTTATCATTTATTGTATTCCTACAAAGTGGTTATGCCGCTAATTTCTCTATCCCTTTGCATATTTATTTTATCATTTATTGTATTTCTACAAAATGGCTATGCCACTAATTTCCCTATCCCTTTACATAAAAATATTATCCTGTTAGGATTCATGTTTAAGAGTTATGTTACCAAGAGCATTATGCTGTGTTTCGGTGCTTAAACATGAAACGTTGTAATATTTTCTCATGAATCGTTGTGGGATTCATGTTGAAGTAATTACCTTTTAATTGATAACTAAAAACGATGAGTAAAGTGATGTAAAAATATACACATTTTTAATATTGGAAAAAGGACTGATGTATATATCATCTTCTTTGTATAATTGTTACAGAAAATGAGCTAAGAAACTACACCAAGGAGAGTAAGTATGGATGTACTTATTGAGGAATGATTCTATGTTTCATTAGGACTGTGTGGTGTGTGTTTATTGCATGTGGTTGTTTATGCATTGCATGTTGTGTCCAATTAATATAACGACTGATGAGATAGCCATCAACAAGCTGATGTAGTAGCAAGTGGAAGGAAGGCTAGTTAGTGGATCCAGGGGGTTCATAGTGACCCAGAGTAAGTCCAAAGTCCTAATATATAACTAATGCTGGGACCGGTAGGATTCCAGTGCAAACAGGTAAGACTTTAAGTGTGAGGCAAAGGACATGAACGGGTTTGGATACCTAAGAACGAGAGGTCTGAAGAAAGATGATCATAAAACACAAACTAAATGGTTACTACGATGCATATTCATACAACTCTTGCATTTATATTATTTATGAACTGTTATTAATCTGATGGTAACTTAGTTATGAAAATAGATGACTCACTTGTTTGTCTATGTAAATATGATGACGCCATATTTGCATAGTTACTGATGCAGATCTGGAGAATGAAGGCATGGACCCATATGCCAGTTTTGATGGTTTTTGAAACCATCAACGAACTATTATGTGCTAGCTTAGAAATTGCTAGTTGTGCTTATATGTGTTTTGTTTTATGACATGTAAATATTTATAACAATGTCATGTTTGGCATGTTTTATGTTATATGCTTATGTGCCGTCTGTGGCACTAATTTTGATGCACCTAGTTTGCATATGGTATGTAAAGATAAACTTAATGTAACGCCCCGCTTTTCCAAAAAGCGTAAGTGAAAATTTTTCGATTTCCACGTGACATTACTAACTCATCAGAGTTATAAATTAGCAGCGGAATATAATTTTTCTTTATCAATGACACATCAGAGCTGACTAGATAATCTCAATATATAAAAATAATAACATTTTGTTCTGATATAATAATTACATCCAAAATAATAACATATGTGCCACATGCGGCACTTAATAAATACATAATTATTGTCTTCTCCAACAAATATTACATATTAAAATAATTATTCCAATAGTCTTGACCTTCTATTCACCCTGCAAAAACTCGCATGAGATTGTAGTTATCACCACAATCTCATGCTGTGGTCAAGTGAGTCAACAGTCCTTGACCACAGTGAAATACTGCATTATTTAAAAGTACAATGAGCAATCAAATGATGACAGTTATATAAATACATGCACAACCTTATATACTTCACGCATTAACCTTAATAAGAACCTATGTTCCATCCATTTGAAGCCTATGCTCCGTTAGATTGAAGCCTATGCTTCTTTCATTATGAGCCTATGCTCAATGCTTATTAATGGAAGCCTATGCTTCATTAAATCTCTCAGGGGCCTATGCTCCTACTGGTGGCCTATACTCACCCGCTTTGTTATTAATCCTTCAACCTTTGGTTTATCCGTCTGTCTTATCAGTGAATTGATGCCTTGGTACCTAAACTTTGGTTTACCCGCTGGTCTAGTCAATTACTTGACGCCTTGGTTTGTAAACCTCAGTTCATCTGTTGGTCTCTTCAATCACTGACGCCTTGGTACCTAAACCTCCAGTCTTTTTACTAACCCATTCATAACTCAGATTATGCAACATCATATACATAATTCCAACCAGAGCATGTTAAACATATAAAATGTCAAACCATATGCATACAATTAAATAAAGCAGACTTCAACACATAATCAAAAACCACAACACATATCATCCTCAGTGAGTAAGAAATACTCACAGTAATTCTTCTGGCTTCAGGAAAACGTTCACAGATATAATCACTGCAATATACATATATAATACAAGTAAATAGTGAATTAGTATAATTCACTAAAAATGCATTTTAATCCTATTCTAATTTCTGACCTTTAATCCTTAATAAATTTTCCTATTTAAAAATGATCTCCACATATACAATTTGTCCAATTACATTTTATTACTAATCTTTTATGCAGAATTTATTACGGCATTTATTAAGACTTTTAAATATCTATTTATCCAAATAGAATAACGGCATTGGTATTAATAACGCCTAAAATATTTTAAAAATATTTGAACGGCGTAACAACGCTTTTGTAAAATAGTGACTTTTTATTCGGGCATTATAACGATGTATTTATTAATTAAATACTCCACTTGAACCTGATTTAAAACCAACATTAAAATGTTAGATGCTTAAAATAATAAGAACTGTAAAATCACAAAACATTAAAACAAGACTAATAAATCAAAGTCTTACCAAATATCTCAAAATTGTATTTTGAGATATTAAAGAGTTACTTTATTCCATTACTTTTTATATTTATCTTTTTCTTTGCCTTTTGTTACTTTTTACCTTTTAAGTTGACTAACAAAAATAAAAGGTGGACTTACGTGGTAAAGAGAAGGAGATGGGTCCATTTTCTTCCTTATTTTTTTGTTTGCTTTTCTTTTCTATTTCTTTTGTTCCTGAGACCCAAAGAAGAAAGAAGAGTTCTTCTTCTTTCTTGTGTTGAGCCGAACGAGAGAGAGAGGGAGAGAAAACTCCCTGCTGCTGGAACCGAACAGGAGAGAGGTTCAGAGGGTATATTTCTTCCCCCTTTTTCTTTGCTTTCTCAGAGAAAGAGCCGCTGAGATGGAGAGGATCCTTCTTCCCTGTTTTAGCACCGTGGCTATGAGAAGCACAGAGAGTTAGAGAGAGAGAACTTGGGTGAATTTCTGCAGAAAATACAGAGGAGAGAGGGGAGAGTTTCTGGTTTGGCTCCACCTTCCTTTACTGAATTGCTGCAGCAAAAGGAGTGGTGCTGCTCTACTATGGCTGCTGGAGAGTTTTCTAGTTTCGTTCTGTATACAAAGAAGAGGATGGGTTCTTTGGGGTGCTCTTACTGCCTGCTGTGCCAACAGAGAGAGAAGCAGAAAGAGAGAAGAGGGCTGCTACCGTTTAGCCGAGAGAAAACAGAAAAATAAGGAAGAAGGAGAAGGAAATTGGTGTGAGATGCGAAGGGGGCTGCTCACTTCTTATACTTACATGAAGGGTTGAGATTACATGAAGCTGGAACCGATCCAATGGCTAGGAAGGATTCATCTCACCTGGGCGTGAAAGGGGGCTGCAACATGGTTAGATGAGTTGTTCAATGAGTCATGCATCTAATGATTGGTTTCTATCTCTAAGAGACGAGTAGTTTGATTCTAACTATTGCCTTGATTCTCTTTCTAATTAAACTGGGCAGTAACTGGGCTGTATCAACGTGTAAGGAGACTGGGCTGGGCTGGGCTGGGCTAACATGGGCTTGGCTGAGTTTTTATCGAAATAGAAATGGGCCCACAAAATATATATATATATATATATCTGAATTTTCGTCCAATTCAGAGGTATAATTTTTCACAGATGTTTTCGGGTACTAAATGGAGTCCAAAAATTATGAAATTTGGAGGGTAGCTAGAGGACTTCAAGACGAGCGTTGTGGCTTTTGAATCGACTAAAACGGAGTTTGTTTGACCCTGTTTTCAATATTCTAAAGTTTAAGGTCCGTTTGAACTTTTATTAAACTAAAACTATAAAGGTTCCTCAATAAATGAATATTTATTTTCATAAATATTCATATTTATTCTTTTGCCTTATTATTAGGTCATAAATTATATTTTAATATATTTTATTCAATATCTTAAAATACGGGGTGTTACACCTAAATAACTTTTAATAAATTACCAAGGTATTTCAGTCAGCTCTAATGTGTTATGCTATCAATTCTTAAGACTATAGAAAAAAAAAAATATTCCGCTGTGAGAGTTTATCTCTGATGTAGTAATGTCATGCATCTAATAATTGGTTTCTATCTCTAAGAGACGAGTAGTTTGATTCTAACTATTGCCTTGATTCTCTTTCTAATTAAACTGGGCAGTAACTGGGCTGTATCAACGTGTAAGGAGACTGGGCTGGGCTGGGCTGGGCTAACATGGGCTTGGCTGAGTTTTTATAGAAATAGAAATGGGCCCACAAAATATATATATATATCTGAATTTTCGTCCAATTCAAAGGTATAATTTTTCACAGATGTTTTCGGGTACTAAATGGAGTCCAAAAATTATGAAATTTGGAGGGTAGCTAGAGGACTTCAAGACAAGCGTTCTGGCTTTTGAATCGACTAAAACGGAGTTTGTTTGACCCTGTTTTCAATATTCTAAAGTTTAAGGTCCGTTTGAACTTTTATTAAACTAAAACTATAAAGGTTCCTCAATAAATGAATATTTATTTTCATAAATATTCATATTTATTCTTTTGCCTTATTATTAGGTCATAAATTATATTTTAATATATTTTATTCAATATCTTAAAATACGGGGTGTTACACCTAAATAACTTTTAATAAATTACCGAGGTATTTCAGTCAGCTCTAATGTGTTATGCTATCAATTCCTAAGACTATATAAAAAAAAAAATATATTCCGCTGTGAGAGTTTATCTCTAATGTAGTAATATCACGTGGAAACCGGAGGTTTCTACTTATGAATTTGCAGGCTCAAATTCGGGGCGTTACAGTATGGTATCAGAGCAGTTCGCTTAGGTGACCATTGGAATTGACCTACCTAGAAACTAAAGCATATCCAAGAGCTACTCATAATAAAAGATTTTATAAACCACATAAAAGATTTTGTTTGAAGAATGTAGTGTTGAGTTGGGAATAATTTTAGAACCGTAGAAGCATCAGTTTTGTTTAAATATGCTATGTACCCTAAGAAAAATAAAAACTTTTGTGTGTAATATCTCTTTGTATGAATTAGATAATGGTAGGCTTATAAAGCTAATCAATATGTATCTATGTGATTAAATGTATTGTGTAGTATTTAAGTTAATTATTATTTTGGTAATTAATCTGATGCGATGGTACAGAATTATGGCACCTCGACGTTACCCAATTAATTGGTCTGAAATTAGAAAGTAATCAGCTACTTTCTCCTTCTAATTCCACGCCCACTCAAGCCATAATCAATCATTAATCCATGCCATTGCTAAGGAAATTACGCCCATCAATAGCATGGAAATGAGCCAAGCTTGGAATGCCCCATTTTAGAATCACCTTAAATCTCTTGAATCAGCCCATTAAGTGCTTCTTTGAGCTTCTTGGATCTTGCTCTAGTAATAGGCCCAACTGGAACATGCAACTGATCCTTTAATGGTGCCTATTGATTCTCATCAGACAACCTAACACTATAATTAAAAGAACATCCTCTGAAAGGAGCAAGGCCATGTCCAAGGCGGGATATCTTTAAGTACTTGATTAGGCGAGACAACTTACTCGTTATCAACATCCATAGATATTAACATCTTGTCGCTCACCTTTAGTCTCTAACTTTAAGATAACAAAGCTCCGAGGGGAGAATAATATCCTAAATTAGTCAAGTGTATACCATCAAGTAGATTTGATGTGATTGTCAAGTAACTCCACAGAAGCGTGATCGTTCTCAATACATAACCACATGTCCTCTATCCCTAAAGGAAATTTAACCTTGTAATCCGCAAAGTAAAGACACTCTCTGGAGGGAGCAGGGCCCATGGCCGAAGCGAGGTGCCCTTACTTCATCATTACATATAGACCTATGATGGAGACTACAATAATCAACAATATTGATTCTTTCTCTCACTTGATATTTT